>NC_059187.1:2119214-2302449 GCF_020631705.1 Daphnia magna
TCGAGAACGCTTTGAATATCAATTTAATATGTTTGTTTGTTTTTTTTTGAAAATTCCAGTGCCGATTGGATGGAACCTGTTCGCGTGCAACTCAAAGATAATCTCGTCATGTATTCGATGCCTCCGCCCGGATCGGGAGTTTTAGCCGCTTACATCCTCAACATCCTCGACCTTTTCGCCCAAGAAAATGAGAACCAAGTGTCCGACACGGAACCGCTGACTTACCACCGGATGGCCGAAGCATTTAAACACGCCTACGCCCAGCGCACCAAACTAGCCGATCCGCGTTTCGTTCCCGAAGTTTCCGAGGTTTGTTTTTGTGTTTTCTTCAACAACAAAAAAAGAAATTCTATTTCGAGTTAATTAAGCTGGAATTTTGGAAACGGAAAACTCATTTTGCGGATGTGGCTGGAAATAATTTAGTTGGCCAGTAATTTGACGTCGGAGGAATGGGCCATAGACACCCGGGCAAAGATCAATGACTCGTTCACTTCTAACGATCCAGCATATTACGGAGCCGTGACGTACACACCGGACGATAAAGGAACATCACACACGTCCGTCCTGGACGCCGACGGGATGGCCGTCTCAGCCACGACAACCGTCAATCTCTAGTCAGATATGCAAACGCACAATCCCCTTTCCGATTGTTTGAAAAACAAAAAAAAACTTCATTCGTCCATGATAATGATGGAACGAGTTTCGCTACCACTTACCCAGATTCGTTGGTTTCGTTTGCAGCTTCGGCGCTGGATTCACATCAGAGCAGACGGGCATCATCCCCAACGATGAAATGGACGATTTTTCATCGCCCAACGTGACCAACGCCTTCGGAGTACCGCCCAGTGAGGCCAATTTCATCGAGCCGGGCAAACGGCCCTTATCTTCCATGACGCCCACCATCATCGTCGATTCGGCCACGGGCAAAGTGCGTTCGGTTGTCGGAGCTTCCGGTGGCACCAAGATCACCACCGCCGTCGTCTATGTAAGTTTAAAAAAAAGAAGAATATTAATTAATTCATCCATTCATCAATGACAATCAATGAGAATCGACATTTAATTCATTTCATAGACAATCATTCAAAATCTATGGTTCGGCAAAACGATTAAAGAGGCCATCGATAGGCCGAGAATTCATCACCAACTGTTCCCGATGACGTTCGAGTACGAGACCGGATTTCCAAAGGACATCACCGACAACATGCTGACTAAAAATCACGTCCTCAGCGAGTTCCAGGTCGGCTCTTCCGTTCACGGCCTCACCGTCGAATCGGACGGATACATTTACGCAAACGCCGATCATCGCAAAGGTAGCGACGTTGCCGGAATCGATCCAGTCGAATAGATTCTTTTTAAAACGCAAACACATTGCTGATGTAAAAACAACGAGACAAAACAACCTATTCGTAATTTTACATCTCATTCACATTGAAATATAAAGATAAAACTATTAAAAAAAAAAAATTCAAATTTGGCGCCAGAGCAACAAACAAAAGTGTCAAAGCAAAATGCCCTGCGGTTGTACTAATAACGCACAACGTAGACGGGGGGGAGAAAAAGACAAAAACAAAACATAGTCATCTCAATAAGATATAGGAGGAGGGTCTACTACTTGTGACTAATGGTCTTGTAGGAATTTTTCTTTTTCCCTCCCTAGCCAAACGAAAAATGGAAAATGTAAGAGGAGCGCAAAAAACTACTGGCACGATGGTGAGGTTATTTCTCAGTGATTGGGGCGAGAGGCACGTCGCTCAACCTGGCGACCCTTTGCGCTCCCCGGCTTTTGTGTGTGTGTGTGTGTGTCCATTAGCGAGTGACTTACGAGTTGTCGGAAAAGGGAAGAAGATCCACTTGTGAAATTTTGACGAACCCCCACCCCCCCCCTTCGCGCGCGCTCTCTATACGCAACTTTCTTCTTGTGCTCACACACACACAGAGAGAGAGAGAGAGAGACGTGGATGTATAGTTTTCTGTCGGGATCGTGTCGCCCATCTTCGCAACGTTCATCCTTTTCAGTCGCTTCTGACGCTGAAACTATTACAAACGAGTTCTCCCTTCGGCCGGCCAAAAATAAAACGAATCAAACTTTTCTGCTCGCCAACGTAGCGCATCATTACTCATTCATCTGCTTCTCTTTAATGGCGAAAAAGAAAAATGGCCATCCATGTCTAATCAATGCCATTGCTTTTCTATTTCTGTGTGAGCGGCACCAACCGACCGGCAAACATCAAAAAGGCCCTGGTCCCTTCTTTTTAGATTCCTGTTTGTCTGTGTCAAGTGGACATGTACATTTGAAGGGGCAGGCTTGGCATTATTGTGGTAATAAGGTAAGAAAAACAAACAAAAAATTGAAACAAAAAAAAAAAAAAAACTAAACTTGGGGCGTGAGGGGACGGCCTGACGTTTCCTCGTCCGCGTAACGAAGCCAATTGCGAACCTTTTCCGGCGGGCAGAGCCAAGTCTCTCCTCTGTGTGAGAAGAGTTTCTTCACTCTCGAGTGGCTCCCATCTTACCGCCCCTCTCTTGCATGTGTGTCTCTTCAGCTTTTCTGCCGACTTCCCTGCCACACACACACACACACACACACCGTAAAGAGCCGACTGTTTCAGGTTCTCTTGGTTTAAAAAAAAAAAATAAAATAGGATAGGATAGGCCGCACTTCTTTTTCTCGTCCTCAAACTCTCTCACGATAATTGGAACTTTGTGTCTTGTGACGCACACACACGGGGCGGCCTGCATGCCCCCCCCCCCCCATGCGCAATAGGATTGCAGCTAGAAATTTTAAACAAAAAGAAAACGAATGTCTTTGGGATAAAACGAAAGAAGAGAATGGCATAACGACAGCAAAAGGTGTAACGTCAATCAACTTTAGACTGGACCTTTTATATATCAATACAAATGGACTAGGTAGCCATTAGTGGAATTGCCTTTCGCACGACTCTAGAGGACTCCATCGAACATTGGGACCTCCGTAATTTGTCACCTTTTTTTTTTAATGCTGGACCCGTTGTCAGCATTTTTTTTTTTTTAAGAAAAAGAAATAGGAGAAAAATCCTTTTGTTTACATTAAACGCTCTCTACTGCATAGGCCCATCAATATTCATGAGCAGAGCTCATCTGCATTGAATTACACACGAAAAAAAAAAACTCTTGCTACAAGATGTTACACACACACGCACACACACACACACTAAAACATTAAGACTCGTCTCTCTCTCTCTCTCTCTTCGGATAAAGTCTATTTGATTCAATCATATTCGTATTACAAAAAAAGGTCCAGTCAGAAAGAAATAAAAATAAAAATAAAAGAAGACGGGCGGGAGGGCCAATTAACTTGTTTCGCCCGGCTTTTCTATAAATGCGCCTAGAGACACGCCGACTTCTTAACTGGAAGCGACTTTCCAGCCGGATCCATCCAACCGGAATTTTTGTGTGCGTGTGTGTGTATGTGTGTGTGGGGATGCCTTTGCACCATATCGCCGGAGGAGTTTTCCTTCCGTAATATTTTTATTTTTTTTTCGTGTGTGTTGTCAGACACCCGTCCTACCCCGCCCCCTCCCCCTCCCCCAAGAAAAAAAAAGATGAGAAGAGAAAACATTCGCTTTGTTGTTCGCGCAGAGATAATTAGAAGGATATCATATTTTTTCTTCCGCCATTTCAACTTGTGTTTCAATCAAATCCAACAGTGCGTGACCGACATTGATTCGGATTCCTTACCCTCTCCCCCCCCCCCCACCCCAAAAAAAAACGACTTCCTGTCAAGTTTTGTATATCGATTTCTCCGACATTTTCCGCATAGGCCTTTTTTTTAATTATCAAACGGTTATTTTAAAAGAGTGCAATATATAAAATCGTGAATTTGATCAATGACCAAGTTCAAAACGACAAGAAATGGGAACCGAAGAAGAAGAAGAAAAAAAAAGGGGGGAGTGGAAAATCGACTTATTAATTTATTACCGAGAAACGAAGGGAGGGGAAACGCAAATCGCTGTCTGGATGAATTCGATAACGAAGCAGCACAAAGTTTTACGATTGGAAACGGGCGAAAACACCCCACATACGGTCGACTTTTATTATTCGTTTCGCCGTTTGCCTTATTTTAAAGATGATTATACACACACACACACACAAAACGTAACGGCTGCAGATCATTAAACTAAAGTAACATCGCAACGTTTCGATTAATTAAAAGAAAGGGGAAAGAGGGAAAAAAAAAAAAAAAAAGGACGAGCATTTGATTATTTCATAGCCGGGGCGACATTGTGGACGGAAGCAAACAAAAACTGAAAATAGCCCCCCCCCCCCCGTTCGTTCAATAGTTTTAATCAAAAGAACCATTCCCCCCTCTCTCTGGCAGAAGAATGTGTTCTGCGTGTAACAAAGACATGAATAAACACACGCGTGCCAAATGACCCCCCCCCCCAATCCAGTTCTGATTAACGTCACCCGCAACGTTCATAGATTTACATGAAAAAATAGTAATTGTATAAGCAATCTAAAGAAATCAAACGATTAAGTCAATGCGATATGACCGAATTAAACATTTTTATTTTTATTTTATTATTATTATTATTTCCTGGGGAATAAGAACAGGTGCCCGAAAAGATCAACCAAGAGTTAATCAAAGTCCATTTCTTCTTCCTTTCTCACAACTCAATTTTCAAAGTTTGAATTCCGCGCGCGCGCTCAAAAAAAAACAAAAAAAAAACAAATGAGAACTTTTTAACTCACCACGCAAAAAAATAAAAAACTGCGAGAAAGAATTTCCCCAAACGAAGATAAAAAAAAAAAGAGCAGACGCTTGCAAAAAAAAAATGGCTCCGTTTTGAGCCAACCGCAGAACGAGCGGGCAGAGAGTCAAATGCCGCAAAGAAGAACTGGCGCTGTACAGAGACAGCGATGATTCATTAGTACGCGGGTACTATACAATTATCTAAGAAGAGACGCTTGTGTGTGTCTCTGTGTGTGTGTGTGTGTGCTGACGACGCTGCAAAGCTTTTAGCCCAAGACAAGAGGATCATACAAGAAAGTTGATCCGTTCGTCGTCGTGTGCAGATCCGCTTTTCACTATGCAAAGGGCGCGGATGGGGAGAGAGAAATTATTCAGTTGGAGCTACACGCAAAACGGATTTTTTTTTTTTTTCTTTGCCTTTTCAGGGGGGAGTTGGAAAACTTTTTAATTCTATGAAAAAGAAATTTGAGGAATTTTAAATTTGAATATGCCAAAGAGTACATGGATTTTTTTTTTATTTAACAAAGTCTTGTCCTTTCAAGTTATTTGTTTTTACATGACCGCGATCTGATGTGATCAATTTCAAAAAACCCAAAACAAAAAAAAAATATTTGAGAATCGATAACGCTCAAATAAAAACCTAAACAGCGTGGAACACGACGTGGAGGCGGGTTGAACAATGAATCGCTTGATTGGTCCATTCAATTATCACTTTTTAAAGAAAAGTTAATCGGATAACGAAAAAAAATTAAAAAATAAAAATTCAACGTGCCCAAAATCTTTTCACTTTTTATCGTCATCATCATCATCAATTCATTCATTTTTCTCGGCTGCAGTTTCAGTTCCGTCTATATTAAAGCGATTACTACTTGATGAAGACTTTTGTTCCAATTGGCAACGACAAGAATGACAAATCTCCCCCCTCCCTCCTTTCTGTAAGCAAATGAAGCAGCTCATCCCCCCCCCTCTCCCCATCTCTTGCGTGTAAAGAAAAAGAAAAAAAAAAACGATGCCGTGTTCCCCGTCGCCAAAATTTTGTGAAAAGGCTCTAAAGTTTTCAAGGGGCCCCCCCAACCCACATGGAATTGTTCTCGTCTTGTTTAAACTTTTCAGCGCGCTCTCGTCTCCTCTTTTCGTTTTCTAGTACAACATTCACAATTCACGAACGCCTCCCTTCACGTACCCTCCCCCCCCCCCCACTCTCCCGTTCTACAACTTGATCCATCCGGATGAGAACGAGGCATAACCTTCCACACCATTAATGGATTTCTTTCTCTCCCCTTTATCGATACAAGACAAATACAAGAAAGAAAGAAAGTCCCGCACCGGTCCGTGCGTCTTGTTTTCTCGCATTTCTACCAACCGAGGGCCGATATGAAAACAAAATGGACTGATCCGTAACCGTTTCACGGTTCTCCTTTCTCCGTAGTGCCGCGTGTTGATATCGTGGGTATCTCGATGGCTTCCGGCCCCTCCCTGCCGAACGCCCTCGTCTCTCCTCCTTTCGCTTCACCAGAAAGAAATGCGATCTCATTGCACTTACATATGCCTCTCCTTCTTCTTTATATTCCCGATGATTTCTTTCTCTTTACACACACACACACACACCTCCCTCCCCAAGGATTTGTATTTGTTTCGTCTGTTCCAGGACACGAACCAATCCATCTTGATCCGTCCTCTATTTTTCTTTTGTCTTTTGTTGTACTTTTTATTCGGAACGACTCCGCAAGGTAAGACGATCTCCGGGCCAAACAAGATAACAGGTCCAATTTTTATTTTATTATTGGCTTTCATGTACGACTTACTAACGCCACCATCATCATCAGATCTAATATCTACTGTACGTGTCTCTCTCTCTCTCTCTTCTTCTTCTTCTCTGAGTGTGCATGGGGAGGAGGAGTATGTCCGGCGTGACTCTCAACGGGACCTGACGGCGCAGAGACACATGAACTCACGGGCGTTCGGCGAGGGAAACGAAAGGGAAGCGGGCGGCGGTAGAAACCGTCAGTCCGTCGCCAACCTCGACGTCGGCAGGATCGCATTCAAATTTTACAAATCGTTTCAAAAAAAATTTCAAATTTTCGCGCGCTTTTCTTCCGTTTTTAAGCACAAATAATAAATTAATTAAAAAAATCATTACAAGTGCCGTTTCATTCGTTCCAAATCAGATTATGCGTCGTGATTCATCATGAACACCATGCGATTAATAGCGTTCGTTTGTTTCCTCGCGCAATCGGCTCACAACGTCCAAGGTACGAAACACAAACATCATTTTCTGGTCTCTTCATCTCATCTGTACGTTACACGTCTCTAGTATAGAGGGGGGGGGGGAAACAAAAAACAAAACAAAACAAAAGACAGCGACTGCCCAATTTTTGTTGTTTACTTTCAACGCCTGCGGGTCGCACGAGACTTCACGGCCAAAGGCTTCCGACTTTTCTATACATTCGGCATAGAAAATAAAGAGGGATTGGGGGTTGGGGGGAGGAAAGACTATAGCGGGGTGGTTTTGAATTATGATCGGCGTGTATTCTTTTATAGATGTATCTTTTCTTTTTTATCCCAACCCCTTTTTCTCTCTGTGAGTGTTACACACTCGGCGACTTTTCACATAGGAATAGCTCCCGTCTGCTGTTCTTTTTTTTTGGCTTGACATCGTGAATAATTGACGGCTTTGTCCTCGTTCTTTTTCTACTTGTGTCGCTCTCCCATCTTTTCTCAAAACCGCGTTTGAAAATCGAGAAAAAGAGAGGAGTGGGATCATCAACTACAAAACAAAACAAAAAGCGGCGGCTTTTATCGCCATTTTGGGCAAAGTTCAAATTGCCGCTTCGTTTTCATTCGATGATCGAGTAGCATTGCCACACATTAGGCAAGGCACACACCCCCCCCCCTCTTTTTTTCTTTCTTCCGGTTATATCGGGCCATTTGAAACAATCGAGAGAAAAAACAAACAAAAACAAAACGCGTTCCGACTTTTGTTTTTGTTGGCTAAGAAAAAAAAAAGCAAAGGCAATCTAATAAAAAAATGTCGGGCAAAATGTTTTGACACGACCGTAATATTACACACACACACACACACACACTGGTATCTAATATATTTTATTAGCAGTAGATGGTGTATATCACTTCATTCGGCAACAGCATCAAGCCGATAGGCATGAAAACGAGAAGGGGGATGGAATCGTCGAGTTTTCTTTGAATTTACGACTCCACCGACACGACACGGCCCGTAGCCCTTGCCAATTACGACGACTTGAGTTAAAAGACGTGATCCGCATAATCGAATTTGAAAAAAAAAAAAATGTTGTGACGATGGGATAATAAAAAAAAAAAAAGGAGAAAACGGGCAGCCGTTTCATTTGCTGCCCGTTCTCGAAAAACTTTGTTAAATCTTTGATCGTTCATAATAAAATTTAAAAAATCAAAGAAAAAAGAGAGGGGGGGAATAATTTTCGATCGGGAATGACAAGTTCGTCAAAGTCTCACGCAAAGACTTTTTTTTCTATGTTTCACGAAGGCATCACGCAGCTGTTGGGCCCACGTAAAAAATTCAAAAAGATAGCGCCAACTCTTTTGCTGTTTGTCATCAGCTGTTCTTTCCTCCCAAGCCAAAAAAAAATCTGAAAGGATTTTCAGTGAAATTCTTTTGTTAAAAACATGAAAATCTCATTTTTTTTTTTCCCAAGGTTCTTTCCTCCTATAGCAACGCACACACACACACACACACACAAATTGTATGTTTTTCTTTGTTTCCATTGCGACTGGAACTAGAAACAAAAAGCAAACACGTGCAAAGAGGCTGCTGGATCAAATCAACTATTTAAATGCAACAACAAAAAAACTAAAACAAACAAAAAAAACACACATCTCTACAAGAAAATAGGAATAAACTATTCCAGTAAAAAAAAAAATAAAATAAAATGGATTATCAAGACACACTTTGGAACATCTCGATGGAAAACAATTGATACGTCTAGTGTTTGAGCGTCAAGTGGTTCGCCATTCAACTGCTTTATGCTGGCCAACTATATCGTTTCAACTTGTTACGATACTACAGAGATCCTGCATCAAGCCTCGTCAGCTGGAAAAAAACTTTTTCCCGATTTCACGACTCCTTGTAGACACACTCACGAAAGGAAAAAAAAAAGAGGGCGTCGCTTTCCTCCTTGCTATTCAACGCCGAGTTTGTTTTTAGTATGACAATAGAAAGAGAGAAAAAAAGGGGTGGAGAGTTTGTCAGCAGCTTCATCTCTTTGACTGTGATGGCAGCGGAACTGAACCCGGATGTACTATTACACACTCACACTCCCCCCAAAAAAAAAAAAAAAAAAAGAAGAAGAAAGTTTTCCTTTCTTCGCCCTTGTACTTCACTTTCCAGACATACACACAGAGAAAGACGGGCAAAAAGACATTGGCTATATAAACACGGGAGGAAAAGAGTCCCGCGGGTCATACTGGCAAAGAAGAAAAACGAACGAAATTGAATCCCGCCGGCTGAACTCCTGTGCATCACCACCCCTCCCTTCGTTTTTTGTGTGTGTGTTGACATCTATTCCACTCTACCTTTTTATTATTATTCTTTTTTTTTTTGTATATCCCTTATTGTTGTTTGCCCTCTTGTGTCTACAACAGTTTTCGTGATTCTCGCTTACTGAACGCATCCATATTGGCCAGACTGTAACAGACACAAATAACGCAGAAACAAAAGTTGGCAATAGCGTTTTATTCCCCCCCACCTCAATCCTTCCGTTACGATGATTCCCCCCTTCCCATTTTTATTTTTTTTATTACAGGCGAGAGAAGTGGGGCAAACAACTTTTTGAAAACAATAACAAACAAAAAAAAAAGTCTTTACTAGACCCTCAGGGCGAGAGAGACATTACAATCAAATCTATGTTTCTCAATTGAATTCGTTCTACCTACCCCTCCCCACGGCCGACATTCAAATTATATCAGAAATGATAGTGGATTACAATTACGAGCTTCCTTTTTTTCTGGTTTAATTATTTTATTTAAGTAAGGATTCATGTCCTAGAAGGGGGTGGGGGGGTCAAGTCCACCCAAAAAGGAGAGCTGATAATGACCGCGTGATTATGACGATCACACGCGGCAAAAGGAGGGAAGAGAGAGAGAGCAAGTAACTTTACAAGTATGAAAATCATCGATCAATCAACTGTATACATGCATGTATGGCGTAGCATTCCCAAAATGGAATTATGATTATACGACCCTTCCACCCCACCCCCACCCCCCCTAACCTCTACTTCAATTGAACGCAATGGTAATAGGAAAATTGGGTTGGCAGGGGGGGACAGTTGTGAAAGAAAAAGTTTTACATAAAGCCCCCCCCCCCCCCAAAAAAAAAAATTGAATAAAAATTTACGTTTGAACCATGGTCGAAACAAATGCCAATGTTATTAAATCAAAAATAAGAAATGGGTGTCAATATTTAAACGGGGATTTTTCGCTTAGACGACAAAATATTTGCACCCGCAGTTTGGACGTCAGCTCGTTAAATTGTTAGCCGCCAGTAATGGGAGAAGCTGCTGGTGGCCACCGATCGGCTTGAATGTCAATAGAGAAAAGCATACGCCACCACAGTTAACTGTGGCGTGTCTGTTATGATGATGATATGATTACGCGATAAGACAAGACGTTCGGAATAAGAACGTGCCGCTCAAATTTCCCGCCCCTCAAAAACTGTACAGGAGATATTCAATTTCCCTTCTCCGTCTTCTAAAAGTCAGATCCGTAACGGATGGACAGTCGGACCCCGGAGAGAAAACGATCCCCCCCCCTTTTTCCTTTCCCCAACGCATCCGGCGTAATACAAAATACTAAAAACCTAAATATGTGCACATGTAAGATAAAAATAAAAATAGACAACGAAAGGAAATGCGAGTGTTGCTTCCAGCCAATAACCAGAAGGGACGTACCGCATAGAGAAAAAAAAAAAAACACAATAAATAAATTAACATTCACCTTGATTAAGTATTTCGATCTCGTACAGAGAACAAAGAGCAACGGGTAGGGGCACTAGGGGGGAACGATGCGGGGTAATATATTTATGAAGTGTAAATGGATACATTGCCGTAATTTTCATACCAAGTTTTTAAACGACAATGTCCAATAGGGAATACAAGCCCTATTAGTTGGTCGCTTTAGGCTTGATTTAAAGCAATTTACGATCGCATTATTTGAACTCCTCCCCACTTCCCCTCCCCCCCTCCCCAAAAAAAAATAAAAAAATAAAAATGGAAAGAGGAAAACAAAAATGTGAGATAATTTATCGATTCAGGGATGACCCTAACCAGATTGCTGGACACGGTGGACTATGTTTCTCATACAATGTGTAAAGAAAAAAGAAAAAAAAAAAAAAACCCTATTGGATAAACAGTCAAGATAATGTGTACAACACACCACCCTCTTTCTCATTTCATCCTTTTTTTTTATTCTTCAGATGTTTATCGTTGGATAACCAACGCCCCCGGCCAAGAAAATAGGAAATTCTATTGTTTAAGATACAGACTGTATACTATGCAAATCAGAGTTAGTATATTAGTCTGCTTTGGCGTGTGCCAGACAACAATCGTGAGCGTGAAAAATGGGGTGTTTGTTACCCACGCACGCGCGCATTTTTCTTTTATACACAAGACTTTCAAAGAGAAAAGAACTCTGTCGTGTTGGTCGTTTCCATTGATCTTGTACGGGTAAAGGAAAAAAAAAAAAGGGGCCAACGATTAAAGATTGAATAAAAAGCATCAAGAATACAAATCTCCCTTCATTTTCTTTTTGGTGTTGCGAATCATAAGAAAATGAAGGAAAATTTTTGAAAAAGAGGGAAAAAGTAAAGCGATTAACAGAAGAAGAAATTAAAAAAAAAAAAAGGGTGTAATGATTTTTTTTTTTTCTTCTTTTGTTAATACTGAGAAAGCATCCGCCAAGGCCGGGCGTATAACAAAAACCCGCAGACGGAGGACCTTGGCGTAAATAGCGGATAAGAGCCGGAAAACGGCGCTACCAGTTGATTTTTTTTTTCATTTTTTTTCCCCACTTCTCTATTTAGTTTCAAACTGTTTCTCATGAAAATCATCAGCTCCATTTTTTATATCCCCTTTCTCTGACGTGACCCTGGATTTTTACTTTGGTTTCCTTTTCAATCGATGGATTGACTTGAAAGAAAAATCAAGGACGACTTGACATTTATTAGGCCATTGCCTAATCAAATTCGCAAATGCTTTCCAAACGTGGAAAAGGCGGGAAACAAGAACTTTTTTTTTTCTGAACTGCTGACGGCTCCCGTTGGAATAAAAGTCAAAGACAAAAACGGAAACAAACCGCCAAAAAAAAAAAAGACGATCGAATTTTTCGTTTTTATCGCATCAAACGGCAGAGGGAACACAACATAAAAACCAAGCTAATAAAACATTGTTTTCATGGAACTCTTCTATTGATATGACACCCAACCCCACCTCCCTTTTCTTTCTTAACGATAACGATTATGTTTTAAAATAAAAATAGCCTTTGGGATGATGACACCATCGTTCGCCGAGAACGTGCCCAATATAACAGTCGTAGCTGGTAAAGACGTCGTTCTACCGTGCATCGTCGACAATTTGGAACACTTCAAAGTAAAATAGCATTCTTTAAATAAAATAAAATAAAAAAAAAATAGAAAATAAGAATCAAAATCAATTGTCCAAATAGGTGGCTTGGGTACGAGTGGACACTCAAACCATTTTAACCATTCACACCAAGGTAAAAAAAAAATCAATTTGAGAATTTAAACAAAACAAAATAAAAATTTGCATAAATAAAAAAACAAAAAAAACAGGTAATATCGCGCAATCCAAGGGTCGGTTTAGCGCAAAGCAGCAAACGCCATTGGTATTTACGGCTGAAAAATGTCGAGCCGGGCGACCGCGGTTACTACATGTGCCAGGTAAATGTTTTTCAACATCAAAGCAAATTTTTTATTAATTCAATATCAGAGAAAAAAAAAAAGAGAAAGCCGACAGTATATGTCATCAGAAACCTAATCAACTTCTTTTGATTTCATTTTCGGTTGGGCGGCGGTGGCGGCGGCTGCGGCGGGTACGTTCAGATCAACACGGACCCGATGGAGAACAGAAAAGGCTATCTGGAAGTCTTGGGTATGGAACACACACCAAAAAAAATGTCTCTTTTGAAAGGCTAAAACCCTTTGACCACTAGATTGATTTAGCTCCTCCCCTGTCTACTTGCTATACTACTATACAGCAAAGCCCCAAGACTAAATTGATACATATACAATAAGCTAATCCAATCGTGCAAGGGACGCCACCACACATATATCAATAAGGAGGGGGAAAAACATTTCCCTGGACACATTTTCTTACTCAAGAAAAAATCCCATTCCCGAGTCTAATGACATCTACCTCTTTTTTTTTTTTTTTTTTTTCAAATTGTGATTTGTATTGGGTACGGGATGGTGACTACGACATACGCTTCTCTTCACACCCAACCCTCACCATCCATCAACATCATGGGGGGATGGAAAAAAAAATAAACAGTGCCTCCTAATATCGTCGACAGCGGGACGACGGATGGCGTCGTGGCTCGCGAGGGATCCAATGTCAGTCTGTCGTGCCGGGCCACTGGTCACCCAGAACCCAACATCACCTGGAAACGGGAGGATGGCTCAGAATTCATCCACAATGGGATATCAGGTCAGTTTCATCACATCTTTTCCCTCCCCTCTATCCCCCCCTGAAAATCTTTTTTTTTCTTAAGTTTTCCATCTTTATCAAAGAAATCAAATCTAAAAAAAAAAAAAAGGAAAATGAAGACGCATTTTGGATGGCCACGAACGTCTTTTAATGATTTTTTTTTAGACACCCAAGGATTGACGTATGTTTTTAAATCAAGCAATATCCTCTTTTCCGAGTGCCTCCCACGTCAAGAGGCACCGCGAATGTGTCAGTGTCATGTAAAGAAAGAAAGAAAAAAAAAAAGAAGGGGCGGAGAAAGTATTAAGAGCTGTAGATGATTACACGATGCATACATCAAGCCAGCATATTGAATCATCATCTGTTGTGCCAACAGATGGTACAACAAACCATATTGCAGTTTTAGGGAGGATAACTAGAAAAAAAAAAAAAATTGGGGGGTGGCAATGGCAGAAAGGAATACAAAAGTGCCTCGTCGCTGCTTGTTCATTCAACAGAAATAATAATATTAATAATAATCTTCAAGAAAAGAAAGAAGAAAAAAAAAGAAAGAATTCCAGACACACACTGAAAGGCTTGGACGAGCTCAAGAGTTAGGAACCAATTACCACGGCCCATTGATCAGTCCCGGGCCACTCACGAGAAAAGCGAAAAAAACGATGATCGTACAATGGGAAAGGAAAATAAAGCGACCGACGGCAACGGAAGCGTTCAATATAACATAATACACCACCACATACACACATAAGGGGTGCCGTGATAGTACCGCCTCATAATAACAGATGATGTCGCGGTCAATCAAAGTCGTATTATCGATCAGCGTGCAGCGTGAACTTCTTACCCCACCCCCCTCTATCCGAACTATTTATTTATTGCAAAACCCCCCCGTCGTGTGAAAGCGTAATGGATTTCCCGAAATGGGCATGATTCCAAACGTTGATCGTCCATTCACTTGAAAGCTAATTTTTAATGACTGAAAGAATTTTTTTAAAATTGAGATTCCGCAATTAATCCACTGAATAGAATTTTAAAAGGAAAAAGCAAAAAATTCAATGTTTACACGCGAGATGTTTTTTTTTTTAATTTCGATTTGTTTTCCTCCTTCTTTTTAATACCTGACTAATTTCGTTGACTTTCAAGTATCGGCAATCGAGAGCGAGGTTCTGCAATTGACCAAAGCCAGCCGGCTACATATGGGCCCTTACCTATGCATAGGTCTGAAAACATTTCAAAGTTTCTTTTTCTTTCATCAATCATAAAAAATAATATGATTTTTTCCCCTCATTTTAATCAATTAATTAATGCCCAATTAAACAGCATCGAACGGCGTTCCACCATCCGTCTCGCAAAGGATTCCCCTCAAAATTCAATGTAAGTTCAATCTAGTGAAACAATTAGCCTCTAGATGGCCGTGAAATGTCGCCAGAACGTTCCGTTTCAAATTCAAAATCCTTATTTTAAAAAAAAATAAATAGTTCCACCAATGTTATGGATTCCCAATCAACAAGAGCTGGCCTACAACGGACAGGATGTCGTCCTGGTGTGCCACATCGAAGCTTACCCGAAATCGATCAATTATTGGACAACGGCCAAAGGCGATATGATCATTTCAGGCGACAAGTACGAAGCTGTTTCATCCGACGATTCCTATCGCGTCTACATGAGACTCAAGATCCGCTCGGTCGGATTAGACGATTACGGGGCATACAAATGCGTGGCCAAAAATTCGCTGGGCGAAACGGACGGCACAATCAAACTCTACGGTACGTCAAACAAGCTTCACAAGAAAAGATAATTACAAAATGTCACTCCATCCCTTCTTTAGAAATCCCAAATCCGCACACAACAGTCGGCATGATCACAAACGTAGTCAACAGACAGACTAGTACAGAGCCATCTATTAGGCACGCAAAAAAGAAAGGTATTGAACAAATTTTGATTTTTGGTACAATGTTTGATCAAAATGATTGACGTTCAATTAGAGAGGAAAAGAGCCCGGCCGAATAAAGGGAAATTCTCCGGTCATTCAAAACGAAGTCACCGATGACAATAATCACGGTAAGAAAGTCACGTTTCAATAAAAAAAAAAAAGGGGGGGCGAGTAAAAACATTTGATTGATCGTTAAAAACCAAAAGGGGACGTGGTGGAAGATGAAGCCCCAGGACCACACCCAACATACGGACCTACGTATTACGGCACCATAGATTCAAGAGAGCACAGCAGCTCGTCAACTTCGTTAACAATTCAACGCCATTCCTCAAAAGATGTCATTTGTTGCGCAGTCGTTTGTTTCCTCTTTCGCCAATTCATTGCCAGTTTTTCTGCATAAAAATTAATTCACGTTTTCTCTCTTTTAAGAAGAAAAAAAAAGATGATGTTTCACCAGTTCCTGTTTATATTATAAAAATTAAGCGATACATCATCTTTCTTTTTCCGCAATCCTTTCTATCATTCCCTAATCAGTTGCCATTCCTTTCCGATTGTTCTTTTCTCATCGACTTTCACCGTCGATTGTGTACACATCCAATCGTCAATTTAAAAAAAACAATCAATTTTTTGACACTGCCAAACAAAAGGAAAAAGTACGCGTGAGAAAAAAGTCTCGTGGAGTGTTAAAAAAAAAAAAAAGGAAATCTGAGTCCACAATATGGATGTTTTTCTATAGTTGTCTGTATATAAATACATCATGCCTCGACTAACACACAATACGTATGTGTGTGGCCTGCCATCGTAAAAAAACAAACAACAAAAACCTCAATATATTCAAATTGCCTGAACTCTGAACCCAACGCACCTTTCAAGCAATTTACACAATCCTCATGCACGCACGCGGACTCTGGGGAGGATAGAAATTTAATTGCTGGAGAAAGTGGACCAAGTGATCTTTTGCTAGAGAAGATTGTTTTTCCCTTGTTCTGGGTCTATCAACTATAATAGCCATTATTAGATAACTAGCATGGAACATCACCTGATTGCAACAGCAATATTATCATCATCCAACATTTTTCGATGATTTGTTCCATCCCAGTTGGTGGTCAAGCAAAGCTCTACCAGCAGCAAAAAATATCAGGTGAAAGTACGAGAGCATCCTTTTGATGACCATCACACAACAGGGTGCAAAGTATTTAAGGCTCTAGTGATTGGTGAAGAATCTCACAGATGCTCCAAGGCATTTTCGAAAAAAAAATGAAAGGGTGTTATGAGTGTGAACTTACCAAAAATTGGCTGGCTGCTGGGGGACGAGCTGCATGAATGTTATCATCAGGAGGTTTATGCAGTGTTTGTTGCCAGGCTCCCATCACACATCGTTCCACATATCAAAGTTTTCTGGCACTGCTCCAGGAACAAGTCCAACATGTGGAACACATCACACAAAAAGAATCTCTTTATTCATGGCAATGGTCTAGATCAATCGGCAAAAGTGCTTTTACCCATCAACTGCCGGCAAAGAATTGGCGCCTTTTTTCTGCTTTCCAGATAATGGCCGATAAAGTCTATTCTCTTTTCACGTTTTGCTTTCAACGAACCAGAAACACTAGAACAAACGAAAACGTCCGTGATATACAGTTAGATTAAAAGTGTTATCATCAAAGTTAATACCAATAAAACGTGCAACATTTTCAAAGTTCATTCGCCTTGCTTTCTTCGTTTCTCATCATCGAAACACGTGATCCTTCTTCAGAGACAAAACTATTGTAAATGACCCATGCCCTCGCGATTTGGCGCCAACGCCACCTGTTGTTCTTTTTTTATTCCGGATGTCCAGGGCTGCAATAAAAATGATTGAAATTCAATCAGCCGAAACAGAATTGATTAAGTTATCAATAAACATATAAAATGAATTGGCTCTCGCTTGTGAAATGGCAGGTCCATCCCCTTTTGTGATGAGATTTTATGACGTATATACCTGCATATGGCAATGCAGTCAATGACTCATACAGTGCTGCTCATGCTGTGAGTCAAACCGTACACGGATTGCTGTAGACATTTAACGTGAGAGATGACCTGATTCGATGATTAAATACTTTTCACACACAAAAAAAAAGGAAAAAAAAAAGGGGTTTATGCTTTTAAACGTGCCAGCAATATTTATGTCGACGAGTTTTTAAATGGGCCGTTTCCATATTTGCCATCTAGTAGTAAACCGTAAAACTACACCAATTCGACGTGATAATAAATCGTTTTCATTTTTCTCCGTTTTTTTCACGTTTTATACTAGCCGTTCGACTTCTTTTCCTACGGCATAATAGTTTACCCTCTATAGTCCATTTTTTCCATCAGGTAAAAAAAATATAAAAACGTTCCGTGTCGCTGCCGTGACTGCTGCGAACCCAAAATATACTTCGGCCTCGTCTATTTTGTTAACGACTGACGCGGTGTAAACCGCAATAAAAATAAAGGTGGTGCTATCCCCATCCCCCCTTCAATTTTCTATATATACTCTACCTCGACTTGCCTTTGAAGGCATGCGACCGAAACGACGAATGACGACAATACAATAAGCTTCAAAAACATTTTTTTCAAAGAACTTTCAGTCTGTGCGGTCTTCTTTCGATTCGTTCCGCGTTTTTGTATTAAGAAACAGAGACGAGGAGGGGGGGAAGAAACAACTTGGAAGGTTTCCGAAAGGTAGAAAGCTAAAAAAAAGAAAGAAAAAAGAAGCATATCTTTATAGAATGAGAAAACAATAGTCCGCCCCCTCGACCATGTTTTCTTCCCTCTTCATCCCCATTTTTAAAACAAGCTCTTTTGGATGGGAAAAAGAAAAAAAAAGACGCAAGCAAAAATTCGAGTCGTTTGGTTGCTGCTCTGTCATTAAAGAGTTGCAACGCAGGTTAATTACAACCTGAGAGAGACACACAGAGAAAGAAAAAAGAGTAGTTATCGTAGATGTTGTAGTGCTAGTACGTTTTCTACCTTTTGGGCAAGAGTGGGTGGATCTCCTTGACCCTTTCTTATACCTTGGTAAGGAGAAAATCAGGTGTATATCCTAATCATAATACAAGTGGTTACCGTAAAGGCAAAACAAAAAACGAAAAACGTTTGATTGTGTTCGACACGGCTCATTGTAAAACGATCAACTGTTTTTTTTTTCTTTTGGTTTTAAATAAATAAGAACCATTTCGAGCAATGATTTCCGGTTGTGCAGTGGATTGGGATTCTTTTGTGCTATACAGTCCGTTACATTTTATTTCCAACTGTTTTTATCTCAATTTTGTATAGAGGTCGATACTTGTTGATGGGTAAAACATTTTCAGTTACTTGGCACGAGTGGGAACGATCCCAATCGCATCCAACAAATTTTTTTCTCTCCATTTTAATGTCATTAAACAGTGGGACGTTGAAGGGCCTGTAATACAGTGGCTGAAGTATCTAGACGGATTTTTTCACGCATGAAAAAATCCATAGAGTTAATACACTAGAGGCCTCTACAGTCATTGTTCTCTTATTTCTTTTTCTCTCTGTCTCTCTTCCCCATTGTTACCATGAAAATCCTGTTTTTCTTTATCTTTTTTTCCCAGATACAATTTTCATTTTCTTTTCTTCATTGTTCTGTCTTCACTTTGAATCCTCAGCAGTGCTAATAACAATAGAACTACGGGGGATATTTGCTACTACAAGTTAGATGCTTTGCAACCGAGCGAAAAGATTTTTTTTTTTTGTAAGCTGACAGCTGATGTGAGGAAAACATTTGAGTATACAAAAAAAAATGAATCAAAAAATAGATACACAGAAATTAAAAAAAAAATAAATACAGTCGAACAGGCACGTTCTATCGGATAAAATAAACATGTTCGTTATATTAGATGGAAGTTTAAGGATACGGGGGGAATATAAATATTTTATAAAAGAATAAAACACAGATAAATCGCATTGGATCTCTATTGTGCAGCAGCCAAAAAATATAAGGTATAAGAAGAAAAGTTTTGTCCTACCTCCAATCTGTCGATGGAATCTCTATTCAAAAAAAAAGGAAAAAGGAATAAGTCGGCCGTAAATCATGATATTATTCTTCTTCCCCCCCCCCCATTTTTTTTCTTCTTCCAAAACTCTATGTGTTGGCATAGAAGCGATTTATGGGTTGTTGTTGTTGCATCTTTCTTTTCTTGAAGAAAAAAATACAAAAAAAAACTTGATTAGATATTCGAAAAAGGGGCCTCTCTTATTGGCTATCCGTGTTGCAGGTCATAATTCATGTAACAACGAGAACAAAATGTATGGATTTATTCATCAATTACAATTGGTCTAAACACGAAAGCCAAAAAACTTTGTCTTCGATGCAAATTCTCCCTGTTTCTTTTTTGTTTTCTTTCTTTGAAACAAAAATGATTTAATGAATTATCGCCACTCGTTTTTCATCAATTTATTATGGGCCAATTAAAGGTGCCACAGGTCTGTAGCGTCTGAAATTATAAACCACCTCTCTTTTTTCTTTTCTTCTCTCTTAGATTTGAAAACGAGGTGAAAGCTTTAACAAAATACCAGAAGCACGAAACAAGAAGAAGACTATCGTCAACCTGGCGAGACTGCGGCCATCATCCAACTCTTATATACTCTGTGTAAAAATGTACGTATAACAATCACCAGCGGCGCTGTGCGCATCATCCCCAAGAAGTTTCTTGTATTTTTTTTGTTTTATTTTTGTTTGACTCGTATACTTTCATTTCATTTTTACATATACGTACGTTATTATTATTATTATACAAAGAATTTTTTTGTTTCTCCGCTTTCTTTTGTTTCCTCTTTGTTTTCACTTCTTTTGTGAGGGTTTCTTTCGGCCGCGTGAGTGTATATCAATGACAGTATAGTTTTGCGGTTCATGTGCTTGCTGCCTATTGTGTAATTGCTCTCAGGAATGCGGTTCTTTTAGCGCTTTTTTTTTTTTTCTAATTTAAAAAAGACCTTTCGGGCACTTTTCGAGCTTCTCTTATTTCTCAAATTGTTTTTTATCCGCCCTGTTACCTGCAGGCCTTTTTTCATATAGTGCCCCCCCTTTCCCCCTACTCAACTCATATAATTTCTCCTTCTTAAAAAATGGACGCAGTCCACCTATACCTGAAAACAGGTTTTCCTTTATCTTTTTTCTTTTAAAGAAAAATCCCAATTTGCATCGTTTCCCGCTCGGTGCGCTATACGTTCATTTTCACATTTTCACGTGATTTTCAATCAAAATTTAAATGACTTGATTTTTTTTTTTTTTACAAGTCGTTAACTGGTGGCCGGTTGTCCGTTTTCCGTTGATGAGTGTCCAGCACTGAAAAAAAGAAATCCCCCACACCAGTTGAAATTGTACGGTTGGTTTCTCTCTGTTAACCTTATTTCTTAAGTCTATACTTATTTAAAAAAAAAACAGAAAGAAACTCTCTCTCTATAGTATATAAATACATTACAAAGCCGGTATAGTTATCTTCTTTTGAGGTTAAACCAGTTATTTGTCTCGTATTTTTTTCTCCTTTTTCTTTCCTCGCGTCTTTTTTAAAAAAGAGTTTGCTTCTTCTTGTCTATAGAGAGACGGAGAATGAGGACGATATAACATTTATTATTATTGTTATTATATAAAAATGGCGCGGAGCTGGCAGGTAAGAGAGCACAGATGAGGAAATAAGGTCACACATTCCACAAGGTGGAAGACGCACACAAAAAATTAAAGAAAATTTCAATGACGCGAGCGTAGGGGCTTATAATAAGGCAGCAGCAGTACAAAAAAATAAAATAAAAAAGAATCACCACAACCCTGCCCTATTATACAATACATTTACATTTTATTATTTATTTTTTTATTTATTTTTTGTTTTTGTTTTTAATTTTGAAATTTCAGTACAAATTTTTAGCTGCCAGCTCTCCCCCGAAAAGATTTTGCAATCTTCACACTTTTGCCCAGACAAAACAGGTTTTACACGCAAACGTTTAAACACAGTCACGCAGAGAGGCGTTGGAAAAATTGGGACAATGCGGAAATATAATTTGCATACGTTTGATATGCACATTTATATTTATAGCAAGTAATTATTCAGTTAAATTTATTTTTAAAAAAAGCAAATGAAAAGAAAAACAAAAAACAAACGTGTTTTAAACCATGTGAGAGACGGCCCGGAATCCGTACTCGTCTTCGTGATTGAGGTGATGGGCGCTGGAATTGCGACTGGGCAACGGATGAAACGGATTAATAATAGCCGAATTATTATGACAAACAGTCGTCTGCTGTTGAGGTGGATGCTGCGGATGGCTGGCGAAGGTGTACACATTCGAACGGGCAACGTCCGTGTGATGGCCGAGTTTGTTGGCCATTTTAGACGTCCAGCAATGACTCGTCGACGACGTATTATTCCGAATCAGCTGATTATTCCGATCCCTGCGCAGAGGTTTGATGACATTCAGCCAAGGTTTGACGACGCTGTTACTCAGACACGAGCCCACCGTGGGGCCAGGTCGAGCCGGCCTGGCCGGCAGAGGTGGCGGGCACGAAACGGTCGAATTTTTCTCATTCGAATTGAGCGCCAAATTCGAACCGGCCAAATCGTAGATGATTTCCTCGTACAAATGATAATCAGCTCCGTTCAAATCGCTGCCGGAATCGACCGAATCATTCGCAATCAATTGCTGCGTCGGTGTAGGCAACTTGCGACGGCCTCGACGCGCCACCCGTGGCGGAGTGGCCGGGGCCGCCGTCGAAACCCGACTGGGTTTCGGTGGCACTACGGGCCCATCGGCCATAACGGCCGCGTCTGCAACGCATTCCTGTTGTTGTTGTTGCTGTTGGCGTTGAAGATCTTCAATGATTTCGAGCATGCAATGCGCTACCCGCGAGAAACGAGTGGCTCCGTCTTGTTGATTGTCCGGCTCTTTCAGTTCACCTTTAGGCAATTTGCAACACCCTGTTTTGTAAGGTAGGAAAAACAAATGGATCGTTATAGACAAGAATATAATTTTTGGTTTTTTTTGAAATGAGGTCGATCGTTAAAAATAGAAACAAAAATTCCAGATTTATAGAAAGTGAAAATTAAAGAATAAAAATCAAAAATGAAGCTGTTGGGAAAACTAGAAATTATTTTTAATATCCGCTTTTATTTCGGATATTTTTTTTTGTTTGAAAAAAAAATAAAAAATGTTGTGGTTTGAAAGGAAAATTTTTAAAAAGGGTTAAAAGGGTCATTCGGAAAAGAAAAAGAAAAAACACGTGGAGACTATTCAAAAAGAGGGGGAAAAAATAAGAAAAATAGCCATCGTTAGTTTCCAGCAGAGTGACGACATTTGTGTCTTCTCTGTCTGCCGCGTGTGTGGAACATTAGTCTGCCCAACTTTTTCTTTTCCTTGTCTAGGGTTTCATCCCCCCCTTCTCAAAAAGCTTTCAAAGTTGTCGCGGCTAAAGCCACACGAGAACCGATAAAAAAAAAGGGGAAAAAAAAAACGTAAAGGCGATTTTTGATTCGTAGGGGGTTTTCTACAATCTCTTCGTTTTTCTAATAGCATCAATTGCAACCGAGAAAAGGGTCCCATCTTTAATTTATTCATGCACCCCTATTCCTATTTTTCTAAAAAAAAAAAAAAAAAATACATATATTTTGTTGAAGTCCTCAAGTTTGTAAAAATGTTGTTCTTTACGTTAGCGCCCATATGGCGGGAGTAATCCCGACATTTATAACCGCAAGGCTTTGCCACCCGGATGCTGTTTTGTTTTTTTTTTCAACCCTCTTTTCTCTTAAACAATAAAAACAAAAAAAGCCGACAGTAAAAAGACAAAATTATTATTTTTCAATTTCAATAAAAAAAGAAAAAAAAACTGTTTTGCATCTGTCATTTTCTAGCCACGACCTCCACAGTTGACTCCGCCCCACTGTCGGACCGTCATCCGGTCATCATCCCTTTTTTTCTTTCTTTGAAAACAAAACAAAAAAGGAGAACACCATTTCATCCTTATTACGTTTAAATTAGGTGCGCGCGCGCGCGCCTTCTTACACACTTAAAATAAATGGCGTGCGTCCGTCTGACGTTATTCAACACGCCAGACGTCCACACACACGAACGAACGAGCGCAAAAAAAAAAATATATAATTAAAGTTCCATTGAGAAAACGTGCCGGGAGTCGATGAAAAATTGAATTCAATCTCAAATCGTAAGCCGCAAACCATTAAAAATAATAATAAAAAAAGAATTACCTCGATCCACGTCGACGTCGTCGTCCACCTGGCGATCGGATTCCGGTTTGCCGGCCATGGACGATTGGACCAGATTTTTATCAATCGATTTGCTAGGCAAATCGCGATCGATAAGCTCTTTGGTCTTCGTGTCGTAACGTTCGATGGCCGTCAACAAGGTGCGACGGAGCGACGTCAAATGGTCCAAATCTAGGGGCGCATCCGGCGCGGAAGAGCCGAGACGAACGTCGGCAACGGCCGCCAGAGTTGGCCGCGATCTAGGAAGGACGGGCGGAGGTAGAGCGGACCTGCCGCTTATGTAATTGTTGGCGTCGTGCGCCGGCATTAGGCAATCGGGCGTGGGGCACGCGCTCTTGTATCCGGAATCGACGGAATTGGAGCCGGCGTAGAGCGTCGCGCTCGACGTGGGACCGTCCACCGCGTCGTCAGAGTCGCACAAGTCGCCAATGACGCTGATCGTGTCCAGCAGCGGATTGAGTCCCAAGCGGCTGCTGGCCGAACGGCTCCCGTAAACGCCCTGGCGGGCCAGTCCGCTCATTTTCGGCACTTCCAGCTCACTGTCCGATTCGGAATCACTCACAAAACTGGACGATCGTCGAGCGACGACACGATGACGTTCGCCAGTCTTGTTCATCGCTGTCGGATAGCCGGTGCGGACGCGACGTCTGGCCCAGTGACGCTCCGTTCGGACGCTTTCAGCGGGGCTGTTGAAACGGTCCACCACTTGCTCAAATTGTCCGTACATTAACCATATCTGTTGCGTAAAATTGTCTCCTTGCGACGATAATTCTACCTGCAATTGAAATAAGAAAAGACGTTTGAATTTCAATCGACATATTGTGAAGGCGGATATTTTTAAGTTTTGATTTGCAATGCCACAAGGATTCCAATTTTTTTTTTAGGGGAGGTCCAGATTTCTATTTAAAAAAAAAAAAAAAAAAGAAAAGGGGAGTAACAGATACCGGTTTTATTCGTCCGGGTTCAAAGTTTCTGATTATTTCTACGTTTGGCAGACGAGCGCGCACTGATCAGAAAAGCCAGAAAATTCCAACATGGAAAAGAGAACGAAAACTGATGGATATGGAATTGGCGGGCGACTTTTAACAGCAAAATGGAATCGAAAATGTATTACAAATACAAGATGGATGCGTCGATAGCAACAAATGTATTCAAGAGTCTCTAGAACAAGGAAAAGCCACTGTCACAACTTTGTGATTGAGAATGTCGGGACTGGCCGTCGGTACGAAACGACATCTGACAAATGAAAACGAGGTCTCGTTCATCAATTCGCTTTGTGGTCTCGTTCAAACAAAATGTTGCACCGAAGGGCGTTGTCCCACTTTCGAAAAAAAAAAACTCTCCCGAATCATCGGTCATTTTTAAAATCAACTATCGGATATCGAAACGCACAGTTTTCACTTTAACCATAAACCCCAAACTTTTTTTTCAAAAAAACAAAATTCTTCGGCAGATTTGTCACCGACTCAAAAACGTCGTAAATTTCACCTTTAAGTAATTTTTTTTTTTTTTCAAAATTGCCTCGTAAAAAAAAGACGCTGACATTCCCCCCCTCCACAAATAGAAACATTTTTTCGGGCGGCTTCGCACCTTTTTTTTTTTCAAAACCGAATCGGAATCCGGAAGCCTCTCCTCCACCAGAAAGAAATAAAGAGATAACACTTAAAAGAGAATTGTGTACGTGCCCTTTTTTTTTTCTTTTACCTTCTCTTATTCCAATCGTATAGAAAATTGAAATGTCTTTTTTTTCTTTAAAAAAAAAAAAAAGAACAAGTTTTATGGCAGTCCGTTTGTGTCTTGTGATGTTTAAATAATCCTCTATGTGTAAGGAGCCTCTCTGATAAAGAAAAATCTCTTTTTCAGTCGGCTGCGAAGAAGACGAAAATGGTTGCAATAAAACCTGATGAGGGATCACAATGAACCACTTTTTTTTTATTATTATTTTCAAAACTTTGTCAACCAAAGAAAAATAAATTTCTTGGCAGAGCAACAATCACACACGTCTAGTGTCGTGCACGTTCGCCGAGCAACTGGTTTTATGTTTCGTTCTTCTTCTGTTTGCTTCGGACTTAAAGCCCACCCCTCCCCCCTACCTCCTTCCCTATGGGAAAAAAAAAGAAGCTTTAGTTCACTAAGAAAGAAGAGAGAGAAAAGAAAAAAAAAAATAAAAATAAGGGGCGCTATATTTCTCTTTTCAGAGCGCGCCGGTAACTTCCAGGTGAGTGAGGCCGCCAGAGGGCGCACACCGCAGTGGGCGGAGCAGCTCCACCATCCGTAAGAAAAATAAAATAAAGAGCCTTTCTTATATATATATATATTTTTTTTCTCGTAGAGGGCTATACTTAAAAAAAAAAAGGCTATTCAAAAATAGTTGTGTTCCATTTCCTTCCATTCCCCCCGCCATTTTTTTTTAACTTTCTTCTTCGGAGATTCCTCCGTAAATGCCGCGCTTACACAACAATTTATTTTAAAAAGGCTAAAGATTCAAACACAAAAAATTCAGTTCATTATTTGATGTAATTAATACATCTAAAAATCTTAACGATTAATCTATTGGAGTAGCCCAATGCAATTTAAACAACAACAAAAAATCATCACAAGAAGAATCAAAATTAACCGAAAAAAAAGAAACATGAATAATTCAACAGATGTGAAACGTGTCCGTTGTGTGGTCACGGTATACAGTGATACATTTCCATCTTCTTCCCTATCTCCTTCTACCTTTTGGTGAGTCGAAATGGGGAAAAAAATAAAAAATAAACAACTCTACAAGATGGATATGTGCTGCGGGCTGATGACACGTCAGACTCGAAACAAACAAAAAAATGGAATTTATTTTTAATGTTTAGAAAATAGGAATTGATTTGAATCGAGAAATCAGCAGGAGTCCATTGAGTTCGAAAAAAAAAAAATAAAACTGAGCTAATTGGCTATCAATTGATGAATTAACACACAAAAATGAGGCGGTCTGGCGGCATTTGCCTCGGAGAGTTATGCGGAAAAATGGAGGGGGGTATTTAAACGTTTCCCAACTGACCCAAAAAATTGACCCCACCATCACATCGTTAAGGATTAAAAAACTGGATTATAGGCTTTACGAGACAAGCGCACAGCAGGTTTGTTTTCGTCTCGTTCATTAGTTTTTTTTTTTTGGTTTTTAAAATAGAAAATTAGCCAAACAAAAGGTTAAGGTCTTGTTTGGAATGTTTGTTTAATACCTTGCGGATGGATGACAGAGATACACCCCACACATTAATCCCTCCGCACATTCAAATCCCATTTCTATGGAGGATCAGTTCATCTCCTCGTTTTTTCTTAATTGATCAGGAATGTCATCGAGCCATTGTCTGCGTCACATGAATAAACTCACATTTATCTCTATTCATTAAACCCAACAGACGATCCTATCGATAATGCCAACAACTGCTCTTCTTTTTTTACAGATCGAATCGCTTGGTCCATTCAAAACGTTTTCTCATTCACAGTTGCAAAAAAAAAAAAACGTATTTCTTTAAAAAAAAAATAAAAACGTGTACATTTTTTTAAAAAAACTGCCTGCTGCTATCTTCACGGTTGATATGTTTCCCTACGTTCCATTGTTGTTCAGCCCCCAACAACTTGCGGTTGTAAAGCTTCCCTGTCGGAGAAAGAAGAATATACCTTTTCTCTATATCTTTGTGGACTGTTGGAAGAATGTGGCTGCTGTGGTGAAACACGTCCCAACTCGCCTCGACATGTTTGTTGTCCTGGATATATATATTTTCTGTTTTTCGAGTTGTTGTATAGATAAATAAAGCCACCCTTTTTTTTTTTCTTTTCTTGATTGTTAATTTAAAATGGTGGGGGGGATGTACTCTATTGTATCATGTTTTGCGCTCCAGTGGATCATAATCGAAATTCGAGTTAGACCATCGAAAATAAAAGAGGCAACGATGCGATACAATTTCATATACACTCACAAAAATCGCATCTCAATCAGGTAGGTAACCCTTTTATGTTTGTGCTCCCCACCCACGGTCATCGACTTGTATCGCGTTACCCCTAGAAGACTCGATTCAACCATTTTTTTATGACTTTTTTTTTTACTTTAATGGGACGTCTGATGATCAAGGAAAAAACAAAAATCGTTATTTCATAAACGTTCATTTGGGATGATTAGATAGAAACCCGCATCACATGATTTCTAAGGGAATAAAAAAAAATGTAGTTCCGCCCCCCTCTTTCCTACACTAACCAGGAAAAAATAAATAAATTCAAACCGAAATCCAATTAATTTTCATTTATAATGATCCCATTTTATTATAGGGGTAATGAACAAAAAAAATCGAATTCTTTTACTATCAATCTCTGGCCAGTCCAGTTTTTTTTCCCCCTTAAAATCAACAGTTTAACAAAATCACAGACAAAATCCTTTTTCTTTTTTTTTGAAGAACACGTTCTCACAGCCCCCCCCCCTTCAAAAATAAGGTGTAAAGAAAAATGAAAAAAGGGGGGTAGGATTTTGCTTAGAAAATCATAACAAATGTAAAAAGACATTTGCGTACTGTAAGAGGGTGTGCCTGTCCAGCATCATCATCCCCCCCCCCACCCTTACCGTATGAAACATATTTTTTTTTTTTCAGGGACACCTGTGGTTCGAACCACAGGGTCAACAGGTCACACCCCGTCGACTAAAGTAAAAGACCATCAACGTACAAACAAAGTGAAAAGACACGGATATCCTCATACAATTCCCTTTTTTGAATGGGGAAACAAGAAAGAAAAGGGGTTCTTTGCTATTTCATTTCATTTTAATTTTTTTTTTTCAAAGAATAATAGTATTGAATAAAAACATCCAGCGAAAAGTAGGTGTCTAAAGAAACAGCCCTGGGTAGTAAATCGCCACATTTAACACCGGAGTTTTCAAAGTGTCGGAATAAATCCGGCGACACCCCGCCATCTTGAAAGAAAAAGAAAAGGGGGGGGGGGGAATGTTTGAAAAATACGCGCAGTTTTAAATGTCGTCCCACTTGGGTTCTCATCACTTATTCATCGTTTGAAAGAGCACAACAAAAGAATATTTATTGGGGATCCATGTCCTTGTTTGATTTGTGATTGGTCATCAAAACGGACAAAGTAAAACAACCAAACGAATCCACAAACTCCATCGGAATGTTTGGAGAAACAAAACAAAAATCCCATCCACCAACACAAAAATCTAACACGCGAGTATTTTGTGCGCGTCTTCAACGTGTGTAAAACAATTAAAGGCACAATTGTGTGTGTGTGTGTGTGTTTCTCCCTCCATTTCCAAGTGAGGGAGAAAAAAGGCGGAAGTGCGCCATGAAATTGAATCGCTCCGCACTCGACCAACGGCCAGACACAATTTTTATTTTAAAAAGAACTACTATGCGTGCGGTCTCACGACAATGTTACATCCCCCCCTCTTCCCTTTATAGATGATTACACAGTACATATATATACCTGTTGCTTCTCTTTGGAAAAACATTCGGTCATGTAGAGAGGCGCTTCCCCAATTTTATGGATAACACCGGAAACGTTAGCAGACCGCAGAGGGACACGCGAGCGGAAATTCAGAATGAAAAAAAAAAATGTAACAAAACAAAATTAAATTCTTTTTTTATCAATAAAAAACAAGGCAACGTCTGAGATTTTGTGTTACTCTAAAAAAATAAAAACAGCAGCTGGGCAATGAGACGGGCAAAAAAAAAAAAAATGATGAAGCAAAATACGACAAAGTCAATGGGATGATTTGATAACAATCTCCAATTGGTCACGGCGCCAAGTTAAAAAAAAAAAAATCTATATAATATATTATTCAAAAATGCCCCAACTCAGCAGACTGTGCAGAGATTGTTGTGGCTGCCGGCCCAGCAACTTTCCATCGGGGGTCTTTTTCTTTTTAAACCCCTAGCGTATCCAATTTCCCCGAGCGTCTAAAATATTTGTGTGTCTACGTTTGTCTGTCTGCATATTCTTCTGCCCTCAGAGAAGGACCCATTTTTTTCTCAAAATAAATCTCAATTGCAATTGTCTTTTTCATTTACAAAAAATATCAAGACTTTCACGCCTTTATTTGCATAGTGTTTCCCAAACTTCTTTATTATTCGTCCCTTCGACGAAATTTCAAACCACGTCCAATCCAAAAACAAAAACAAACAAAAAATGAAGGCCAATTATTTCTATTGAATTGGCTTTGGATTTCCGGAGTACCAAAAAAAAAAAAAAATTGTATAGAACCGATTAGGCAACATTGCTCCAATCTTTTCTACCGTAGCTTCGGGAATGATTCACGATGCGGTTGTAGCAGAACAACAACCGACCTGTCACGCAGCCGTTTGCTCCGCTGCCAGGTGAACACCAGCAGTAGGGAAGGGAATTATCAAATGGCCGAGGGCCAATCACGAGCCCCTTTGCAAGGAGTTGATCATTGTAAAAAAAAAAAACAAAACAACAACGCAGGAAGCCGTACAATTGTTACATACAGGTAGACATGCAAATATGGATATATTATTTAATTTAATTTCTTTAGGCTAAATTCAAAAATAAACAAAAAGGCCAGGAGGATTGGACTTGAACTTGGAATTGTCTTTAGGCTCCTGAGATGGAACTTCAAACAAAAAAAATTAAGTCTGGGGCGAGCAATTTTTCTGTTTTTGAAATTAGTTTTAAAAAATAAATTCCCTCCTTTTATTTTTTATTTTTGTGTGATGGGAAATGATGCGAGACCGATGAAGAAAAAGACTTTAGATGTGTAACATTCCCCCAATCAAAAAAAAAAAAAAAAAGATGGGCGTCACCTCGGCACGCGATGTTGTAATAATCATAAGAATGCTATGCGGAATGTAGAGAGCGCAGACTGAAACCCGTTCAAATTATTAGCGAAATATTAAACAAAAAAAACGTATCCTTTTAAATTTTTCCTCATATGTGTTACATTACGGCGGGTGCGAATTAAGTCTAGACTTTTGCTCCATCGTCCGACATTTTATTTTTGTTGGCCAAACAAAAACGAGGCCACATTTTATATTAGCCCACAGCATTCCAACGAGAGAAAATTCGTGTTTAAAAACTACATCCATTTCGCGCCCTCTCGCATAACATCTCGAATTTGAAGAAAAAAAAATGGCGGAAAAGGCCCAACGTTTGTCGTAAATCAAATGGAGAGGCTCATCTACACGGCCAGACAAAGTAGCCTATTGTTTAAAAAAAAAAAAAAACATTTCTCCTTTTATTTGTGATTGGGGCTTTCTCTCTCTCTCGTGTAGAATTACACGCTGGCGTTTGTTTTTGTACAGAAGAGAATCGCCAAAGCGCAGACTCTCTACACAAGCCGCCAACTGGAGGCAAACCGAAATAATAATTTACGGCTAGACATATTTTTATTTTTTTAAAGAAAACAAGACAAAAACAAATTCTTTTGATGGAGAAAAGAAGAGCTCCGAGCGGAGAAAACTTGTGCGCCATTCATTTCCTCTTAGATCACAGGAATTCCACCATCTTTTCAAAACGTTGATTAACACAATCAGTCGAGAGATGTAAAAAAATATTCTTTTCAAAATCGCGCAATTAATCAATTGGTGGGAAAAAACTCGCATTTAAAAATATTTAAATTCCTTTGCGGACGTTAATGTCGACTCGGATATCCGATTCATTTGTTTGTTTTTCTACCTAAACAAATTTTAAAAACAAGCGTTCATACATCATCCACAAATCTCTTTTAATAAGAACCCCCCCATTCCACTCCCTTTGAAATGAACGCGTGCGCTCCCGAGAAGAAGAAGAAAAACAAAAAAACGTCTAGCGCATGCTGTGACGGAAGGCTATGGCCGCGGGAGTTGGCGCTGCGGGATGTCTCTGACCCATCATCTCGCTCCCCTCCCTTTTAAACCGATAGACAGTTTTCTTATTGGGTTAAGAATTTTTCTTTCCTCTAATAGCTTATTACGTAGTTTAGCGATCAGAACGAGCGCTCGCGCGGTTCTTTTAAAAAATTCGACCCGAACGGATTATTTGTGATGGCTGATTGCTGTTTAACCTAAATACCTATCCAGGTGGTAGAGGATAAACATTTCTGGTTTAAAGCCAAAACAATGAAAACAAAAATTTATTCATAGCAAGCATGTGTGTGTGTGTGTGTGTGTAAATGGCGTAATAGCGTGTCGACTATTCATACATCATCTCCATTGTGTACAACCCACGTTTTGCAACACATAACACTTTGTTGTTGTTCCGTCCGGGACAACAGATCGACCCTTTTGATAGACACTGTGTGTGTGTTACATGGAGCTGCTACTACAACAACTACTGCGGACATTGTCTTCCGAAAGTTAAAAAGAAAAGCTTGTCCTAAAAAAAAAAACAAGGCGGGTCTCGGGCCAAAAATGCAAATGAGGTCGAATTAAATCAAATATAAATTTGAAAGGACCAAAACTACTGAGCCCGTGCGGTACGTGTCCATCGATGATATTCTTTCTTTCGATCGATATCGCCAAACGAGGGGGAAAAAGTAGACCGGAGAAAAGGGCGGACCAATGGAGAGACTTCCCCATTCCACCCGTGTGTAAAGGGCCAACACCTTAGCACTCACGGCCACAAATGTCGGAGGGGGATCCCACACATCCATCACTATATAAGGAAGCCTGTAATTAAAGACTCTTGGTAATGATGAGAAATCTCATCAAGAAGAAAAAAAAAAAAATGAAAAATCGGAAAAAATTCCTTTCCCCTTTCAAAATTTCTAATCAGACAAAAACAAAAGACATCTGCCCTTTTATTCGGTTGCTATCCGGCATGTCGTTACGTGATTACTATCAAAACAATGCGCTGGCAAAGCGTCAACGTTTACTCGTATTCTCATTGTCAGGTCATTGGGTAACGCTGGGAAAAGGAGGGGGACACGATTGAGGTAATGTCTCACGCTGACACGGCGGCGCTGCTGTAATAACTCTTTGATCTCAAAGTGCTTTCCTTTCGGGACTGAAACGGCCATCCGTCTCGTCTGATAATGCTGCACGATATCAAACGAGAAAATTGTAAAGATTCCTTTTGTTTCACAACAAAAATGGGATTTTCTTTTCGTCACGATAACAAGGAAATGGGATGCGATTATCGCTAAAAAGTCTGCCATTTTTTTTTCGTTTAAATTGTTTCGGACTTACCATGTCGTGACGTAACCGATGCAATAAATCGTCCATCGCTGTGAGCAACAATCGGAAAATCTTCCTGCATGTCAGAAAGTTAAAAAAATAGTTAAAGATGATTCATTTTAAATCAATTTACACATTATTCACAGTGACCAGTGTAGTTGTAACTTTAGCTGCATGCATATCATTAAAAGAAAAACAAGACTTTTTTTTCCACCTGGAGGGATTCCCAATTTTTTTTTCTCAAAATCTTCCATAATCTTTTTTTTTTTTTTAACTAAATACAAACGTTATTCTCTCCTGAGGTTTGAGTTCTGCCCCCTACATTTTCTTTTCTAACCCACCCCCACCATCTTTTTTCGAACATCGACTTATGTCTCCCCTCCTCCCCACCAACTCTATACTTTTCTGGAAAAAAATAAAGTTAAAATGTAATTTTTATTCATGTCTCTCAGACAAGGGGGGGACGTAAAAAGTTTACCATGCCCAGGCATGTCCGCCCGGGGCTATCTAAATCAAATGCCATTTTCCGTGGCTAGATGTCACCAATCAGTACGAATATAAAAAACGTCAAGTACCCCCTGCGTAAAATAAAACGTTAAAGCTTTTAACGAAATGAAACGCGTATCTGTAGCGACGTTACGACAGCTCCCTTCCCTTTTAAACCGATAGACAGTTTTCTTATTGGGTTAAGAATTTTTCTTTCCTCTAATAGCTTATTACGTAGTTTAGCGATCAGAACGAGCGCTCGCGCGGTTCTTTTAAAAATTCGACCCGAACGGATTATTTGTGATGGCTGATTGCTGTTTAACCTAAATACCTATCCAGGTGGTAGAGGATAAACATTTCTGGTTTAAAGCCAAAACAATGAAAACAAAAATTTATTCATAGCAAGCATGTGTGTGTGTGTAAATGGCGTAAAATAAAACGTTAAAGCTTTTAACGAAATGAAACGCGTATCTGTAGCGACGTTACGACAGCTCGCAGAGATTTGCATTTTTACTGCGCAAGATTTTCGTCGTGAATTGTTTTCTCCGTTTTAGGTTAATGCTTTTCGAATTTCAAGGACGTGGGTAAAGGCAAGAGAAAAAAAACATCCGAAAATGCTTCCTGCACATTTCAGTTTTTCTTTTTCTCACCCGAAAATAGGAAAGGACGTAATCATAGACGCAATGACCTTCATCTCGAAATCAACGATCCGTTTTTCTGCTTAGCAAATAACATTTTCCAACGCGGGAATTTAAAACTAAAAAACAAAACAAAAAACAAGACGGAATAAAAATAGTTTCAACTAAAGTTCCAAACAGATTCGGTAATCAAACGATAGAAGAGTGTTCCTGAAAAGACTCTCTGAATTGATTGAATCCCATCAGCAATTTCAGTCACGTTGGGGGGGACACACGATGTGCAGCGTCCGCATATTTTCGTGTCCCTTAAGAAAAAGCCGATCGCCTTTCAATGGCACGATCTCAACGGGAAAAAAACAAAAACAGCGGGAATGCGTTATCGGAATGAAAATGGGTCCGGGCAGACTTAAAAAAAAAAATAAAAATAAACACAGAAATCGATAAGCCCGTGAGTCTTACCGACTTCCCTCAATGGGAACGGATCATTTTCCGCGTGTCCAGGCCCAACAACAACAAATCGGGTCACCTGAATTGAAGTTCACAATGTTACAAGATGGACACGCGTGAATAAAGAAAGATTATTCGATTTTAAAATTCGTAATCCTATCATCTAAAAAACCCAGAGAACTGGAAGGAAAAAGAAACTTTTAAAGTCCAGGCAGTGCCACCTCATTTTCGACTCGTTCACGCTCTAATTGGATTCCTACCATCATCAACGTCTGTTAAACATGCAAACAAAAGCTAAACAAGTGGCATACTTTTCAACTCAATCAACAAAGTCCATTATATAATAAAAAGTTACCTCTTTAATGAAAATCAATGTGCAGTAAAAAAAATAAACGAGTCCAGGAAGAAAACAGTCAAAATATCACCGGGACCCAACTACGCAGAAAAATGGATGCACTTCAAACGATACACACACACACACACACACACAATCACAAAAAAATTGAAGAAACTTGAAAATACAAAAAAGAAGAGAAAAACATGTGAGGACGAGAAGGTTTCTTTCTAACGTGACCACGGGGCGCCTAACCGACGGCGACTGTGGGGGGCTCAGCACTGGCCACGGCGTGGGCCCATTGCCTCCTTTGTTGCATCTAATGCACGAGGAACTGTGCGGACTTTGCGCGCTGTTGCCGCACTCATTACAGTTGCAAAGTTTCCCCCCTTTTTTTGTTTGGGCGGGAAGGGTTACATATTTTATTCATTTGTTTTTTTTTCTTTTCCTTTGTCTTTGATTATATCGATAGTTCAATTGGGACGTTGCATGTATCATGTTATTTTCATATCGAATTTCGATGATTTTAAATTTTCTTTTTGTTTTGTTTTTTATGTTTGCGGTTATGCAGAGATTCCCGTTTTATGTTTCTTTTCGGGTAAACCAAAATTAAAAGAAACTTTTCATTTTTATTTTCCCTGCCATGTTTGGGGTTGTGGGGGGATAGGGGAGGAGGGGATGTAGCAGACGCCATAGAACGACGACGAAAAGAGGCCCATGGAAAATCTTTGTGCGTTCGAGAGAAAGGGGACGACCAGATGAAAGTTAAAAAAGCCAAGAAGAAGAAGCAGCATACCAGTTCCAGATATGCAAATGAGTCCTTCTTTTCTTTTCTCTGTGTGTGTGAGTGTATGTGAACGGAGTCATTTCTCAAACTCCCACTTTGATCCACAGGGCAAGAGGTTTTAAGACGAGGAGGGACGAACCCCCCTCAAGAAAAAAGGTAAAATACCTGTGTGTGTGCTGCCTTATCCAATATATACGTGGTGCTTTTGATTATAACTCCAAGCCACTTGAAAAAAAAAAAAACAGGTAACGCCTCAGCAACTTGAAACGATCGTCAAGATTTTTTTTTCTGCCATTTTTTCTTTTAGATGGAACCATCTTCTTTCATTTTTTATTCTATCTAAATGATTAAAAAAAAAAAAGTTGTTTGATGTTTGTTATCGTAGTGGAGAACCTTTTAAATATTTTAATATTCCAAAAGAAAAAAAGATGTGGGAGGAATAAAAAGATGAAACCATGGAAAGAAAAAAAGGAAGTACATCAAATAAAGTTGGATTCACCGCCAGCATGTAATCAGCTTTCGCTATCAGCAACATGATAAAAGTATTTTTATTATCGACGACAGCACGTTCAAAATATTTATTTATTTTTTTTTTGCAGCGAACAAGTTAAAAAGACGTGAGACTCCAACAATTCAGTTTAAATATGATTTTCTTTCCTGGATACGCGTAACGGCAATAACAAGGTAAATAAAACATCTAATCACCGTATGCTAATTATATGCAAATTAGTGTCACGATTTTTTTTTTTTCGTGAGTTAATTGTTACTGGCCAGGTGAAATTAAGAACCACAGGACAAGTATACATAGGTCTGGCTCCCTGGTACCTTTTTATTTTATTTAGTCACAAAAAAAAAAAAAAATTTAACAATGAGAAAATGAATGGAAAATCCGGCAGTGTTTTTACTGTTCGACTCCCCACGAACGCTCGTTTCTATTATCTTCTGTGTTATACACAAATCATTATTCCTTCTGGGGCAATCTTCTTCAATCTTTCTGCTTTCAATTTTCCAAAAGGAACTAACATTTTTATTTTTAAAACAATTAAACAAAACATTGAAAGAAAAAAACCCCAAATGGATTCTTCTTTTTGATTATATTTATAATTTACCGTAAAAAAAAAAAATCCAGCGTACGACGAACTTTGCAGGGTTTTCCTAAGTTTTCTTGGCAACACCGCCTGCTACCTTTCCACTTGTTTTCAGGCTTTCGTGATGAACAATCTGGTTGATTGTGATGGATCGTATCCAGTAGTAGGATATATTCGTAATGGGGCATGGTAAAGAACGTAAGCTATTTTACATAGCGAGTGGCTATGCAGCGATAAAGAGGCAGCCTTCGATCAAAATGATTCATCAAACGCAACAGGGAGCCCGGATTATTATTCCCCTCTTTTTTTTTTTTTGATTCCACCTTCGCTCTAGAGTTAATTAGATGTTAGCCGTAATCAGTCCGATGGCAAGGTCAACGATGACGCATTGATTCCAGGACAAGAACAAAAAATGTTTCACGTGCTAATCAGATGTCTTTCGATCGAAACGGGAGAAATTGCGTGACACGTTAAGGAATTCCGCCCAGCAGGTGGACGCACAATGGTTAGATAAGGTGTCTCTCAATAAAACTATGCGTGAATAAAATGTATCGACAACAGCTTCTCTTTCGTCCAATAAAAAGAGACAAGGAAAAATATCTCATATCGTCAATCTGGCAGACAAACAACCCAACGGCGGGATGAATAATTTTTTAAAAAGAACTATATACAACAACAATTTCGGGAGAGTTATTACCGATAAGGGAATTTTTAAAAAGAAATGATGATCCTGGTGGGGGCCGATTTAGAACCGTAAGGCACAAGCGTGAAACACGAAACGATAGCCCTCAAGGCTAGAATTGAATGGTTAATGAGCCCATACCATCCGTGCTCGCACAGGGCTATCCAACAATCTAATAACAATATAGAAAAAAATAGCCAACACAACAAGCTTCTTTCGTAGGTATGAAAATAATAATAATCGAGATTGATCCGAAAAAAAGGGGGGGGGGGAATCGAAAGGGGCGGAATTGACGAAGAATAGCGGTCCGTGAATATGCGATTACACGAATAGGAGGGATACTACATTTGTTGTTGTATTCACGGTCATCGCTGACGGCAATGACGTTGTGTCACTTTTCCCAGAGTTGATTTTAATAAAGAAATGATTTGACGTTCAGAAATGAATTGCGAAATGAGCACGTGACACGGAGCTAATTCACGGACTCTTTAAAAGGGTATTCACGAAGAAAAGAAAAATTGGGGAGTGGGGGTTAGGCAACCGGTTGAAAGAGAAACAAAATAACGGCGCGGGAAATGAATGGCAAGTTTGAACATTTCAAACGTTGCCGCACGTGGTGATTAATCGTTCAATTCCACTCCCGACATGCGATGGGTTGGGGGGGAAAGGGTCGTGCACAAAATAAACACGGCGCGCATTACATAACATGTGTCGATTCCAGTCGTGTTTTTTTTTAAACGAACAAATCGCGAAAATGTTCCAGGGACTGTTAAAAACCACCCCATTTGTTTCAAATAAAATGAAATAAAATGGGAACTGATTCAGTTTGTCCTTTTGGTCTAATTGCACGGTCTGCTGCTTTTATTTTATTTTCTCTCGTCACCTTGTGTTCCAGGAACCTGGAAAACTTCTGGTGCTCTACCTGTGCGCGAGAGTGGAAACGAATCAACACGGGGCCACAGAAAAAAAACAAAAACCGCAACCTTCTTTTCTGTTTTATTCGACTCAACGCATAGAGTAACTATAACCTCGCAAAATGTCTTTGTTCCATTGCCTCGTTCTGGAAAGAAAAAAGAATTGTATGTTTGGACTATTGTTTAATCGGCCGATTCGAACCGGTTAGACGTCAAGCGCCGATGATAAACGAATTATAAAAATGCATTAATCGTTTTTGTTGTTGTTGTTGTTGTTGTTGTCATAATGGCAATGAAAAATGTGAAAAAACAACAAAAATCAAAAGATAAGAATGCAAGACAAATTTTGGAAGTATTTGTTTTTTATTTTTATTTTTATTTTGGAACTTGTCAGAAAAACTAATCGTTCATTCTATTCCGCGGCAACGTCGTACAGGAATGTCGTCATTCTTCTTGGCGTTTTCCAGGAAAAGAAAAAATCAAACGAGAAATTCAAATGAGGTAAAAAGGAGTGGACACGCGGAGCGACATGCGAAAATGAAATACGAAAAAGAAAAAACAACAAAATACCATTTGGCTGTTCGATTATACGCGCATCAGAAACCGGCAACGTCGCCACCTTTACGGTAGTCGGCGTTTGCATAAAGGTAGAATTCATCGCCGTCCTCTTGTTCAACGGAAATGCCATAAACTGACCCACCTCTCGTGTTTTCTTGGCTCATTTGATGGCCTCGATTCGCCAATTGCTTCACCATTTCCTGAAATCAAATCCAGAAATCAAAGAAAAAAGACATCAAAGTGGCGTTCCAGCAGCAAGTAGCAGCGAACAAAAAGAAAATCAATTGGCCTCCCGACGTAACGGGAAAAATGTTTTTCCTTTATTTCCTTCATTTTAAAGCTTGCGGTTGGCCGTTCGTGATTGTGTCTGTATAAGAACAAGGGTCCCTATACATGCGGGGATATAAACGTATAGATACACATACCTTGGGTAAACCCTTTTCGTAATTGAGCGTCATGGGGAAGAGTTGATGGTGGAACCTCGGGCTGTCGATGGCCTCTTTGATGTCCTCGCCCAACCACAAGTTGCGAATCATAGCCTTTTTTTTTTTTATTTGATTTGATTTTTTTGAAAAATGCGCAGTTGCCGTTATCGGCGGGAATTTTGAATTTATTAAATATTTTATTACGAATTTTAAAAAAATAAATAATAAGGAGAATAAGTTCAGTTACGTAAACGGTGGATGTGGTGATGCGGATGCCTCCGGCTGCTCCTATGACGAGGCGGACACGTCCGCTGGATGAGTTGACGACGACGGTCGGTGTCATGGAAGATAACGGCCGTTTGCCTGGTTTCACCATGTTGATTGAACTAGGCGGAAGTCCGTAGCAGTTCACCGAACAGGATGGTGAAAAATCCGCCATTTCGTTGTTTCAAGATGATACCGGTCTGTGCGGATGCGAATCCAGCTCCAAAACTGCGTTTAGAAAAAAATAGATTTCAATGACCGTCTTCAAAACAATTAAATCAAAAAAATATTTAACTGCAAATTGATGGTCGATGTGACAGCGACGGCCATTCCAGTTTCATCCACGACGGATACGTGCGACGTCCCTTTATCTTCCGGAGCGTAACACGCCGCTCCGTAATAGGCCGGATCATCCGACGTAGTGCGGAATCGCACATTTTCGAACGAGTTTCATCAACAAACGAGTCGGAAATCAACAATTCCACCAACTATCCTTCCGCAAATGAAAACCAAACATAAAAAAACAAACAAAAACAATCGGAATTTATGAAAAGCGGAGGAGGCTGGACGAACCTTGTTGACCTCCGGATGAAATCTGGGATCGCTTAATTTAGTACGTTGACCAAAGGCGTGTTTGATGGCCTCTGCGATGCGATGATACGTCACCGGATTGTCTCCATCCATTCCGTCCGACCCAAGATGGCCGTCCAAAAGGCGCATAATGTAGGCTGTCACGACGCCCGAGCCGGGCGGTGGATGCGAGTAAAGTGTCAAGTTGTTCTTCAACTTCACTTGGACGGGCTCCACCCATTCGGCCCTGGATGCCACGGCCACCAAACAAAAAAAAGATAATGTCACACACACACAAACATCCATTGTCCGTCCATCTCTTTGCCAGACATTCAAAAATTAAATAACGGACCGGTATTGGCGAAGATCTTCCTTGGTGAGGATTCCACCCCTGAGGCGGACGTCGTCTACCATTTTATCGCCGACGGGTCCATCGTAAAAGACTTGCATTCCGTGCCGACCGACTTGTTTCAAAGTTTCGGCCAGCGCGGGCAATTTGAACGTGTCCCCGACTTGTAAAACTCTACCGGTCGTTTCGTCCACGTAGGAACTAATCCATTCAAATATATTTGTTTTTGTTTTTTCCCATTTTTAAATTAAAATTGAACATTTAATTGATAAGACAGAAAATGAATGTAAACCGCATGGAAGGTTCTTTCCGGATCGATTCCGCTTCGCACCGCAACACGTCGGCAAGGTGACGATTGACGGGCACTCCGTTCTCGGCCAATTTGACGGCCGGTTGGATCAAATGAGACCAGGGCAATCGACCGTAGGTTTGATGGGCTGCCCAATATCCGGCCAATTCACCCGGAACCGCAACGGCCAAACCGCCTGGACGACGGTGCGAACATTCAAAATATTCATGAAAAACCCGCGGATGTTTTGCATTAAACAACCTTTTTTAGCTAATGATGGATCGGCCTCGAACATGTCCTCCGTGGCCGCTAGTGGCGCTGTTTCACGAGCGTCCAGGCACTTGGTGGTTCGCGTGCGGGGATCGTAAATCGTCATGTGACATCCACCTCCAATGCCGGCGCTTTGCGGGTTGACTACGGCGTTACAAAAAAGAGCGGCGATAGCGGCATCCACAGCGTTGCCACCTTGCTGTAACATTTCACTATCACCGAAAAATAAACACGTTCAGAAAAAAAAAATGGAAAAAATATTTTTAAAATGTTTTTGTTTTTTTAATCTTTACCGTGCGACGTTAGAACATTGAGCGCCATCGCAGCTGACGGCCGCGTTCTTGTACCGGCCCAATCGGGACGGCGTCGACGTCGGAGACGCGGCGAAGGCCAGTTCGTATTCAGCGTGTGATGTCATATTCATGTGGCGGTCAGGGACGTACTGACTACCGGTGCTGTTCGATTGAATCGAGAAATGAACTGAACTGACACGGAATGCCATTGGTAGAAGAGGAAATGATTTCACTTGTTTTAAAAGCCGGGAGGCAGTAACTTGAAAAGCCATCGGCTTTTCTTTTTCCACAACTAAAACAAAACAAAAAATGAAAGGAATAAAATAAAAAATTCAAACAAAAAAAAGATAAAAATGAAACAGTGTTGCCGCTATCAGTCTTCTTTTACTGCTCCGTCTGGCCAATCAAACGTGACCCTTTTTTAAACGTTATCTCCTTTGTTTTCCAAAAGAAAAAAATAAAAATAAATTCAATTATTATAGAAAAAAAGAAAAAAACAAAAAACAAAAGGGAAAATTAAAAAGAAAAAAAAAAAAAAAAGAAAGAAAAGTGAGAGGGTCAATGCCGGAAATATTGCGGGAGTCAACTGACGCTGCCGGTTAGAGCCGTACAATGTACTACAGATACGCAGTTGTGCAATAAAAAAGAACATTATTGATAATATACTCTTTTTTTGTTTTTTGGTGAACCGAAAAGATAAGGCAAACTAAAGCAAAAAAAAAAAAACAAACGCAATTAATAATAAATTACGTCACCTCTCCCTCTCTCTCCCAAAATAAAAGAATTAAGATAAAGAAAAAAAAACGAATTTAACTTTTGAAAAAAAAAAAAAAATATGCAAATGAAGACACAGGCGCCATTGTTTATTGAGCCCGCTCTCGCTTATACGCAATTATATTTTGTTGTTGTTGGAAATTTTCAGATCAAACCGGATAGAAGAAACAAACAAAAAAAATAACAAAAAAAAAAACCATCACCGGGCACGTGATTCTTCTCTCTATATGCATACACTATGTATTTACCGGGACTACTCGTTTTTTTTTTTCTTTTCCGTATATTATATAGCAGCAAGCCATTATTACCGGGGCAGTCCAGCTGATGAAAAGACACCTCCAAGAACCTGTGATTCTAGCGTTCAGATTAGATTGAATCTTTTTTTTTTTCTTTATCTTTCCACCAAAATATACTAAGCTGCTCGCAAATGTATACCAAGTCCGTTGTTGTTGCATAACCCACTCATTAACGATCGTCAAAAAAAAAAAGGTTTTTCAACACACAGGTATAGAGGAGGACATTATCGTCACGTAGACATTATCGATTTATTTTATTTAACGCATTCCATTCTCCAGAACTTTGTAAAAATAAAAGCTCTCCTTATTATTACCCCCCTTCGCTTTTTTTGTGTGTTCCCCCCCTGCGCATCAACCCTCCAGGGTGAAGGGATGGACTCCCAATGTTTTTATTGTTCTTTATTTTTAAACAACAAAAAAATGATTGTGATTGATTTGAGATGGGGCTAGTCCAGACGGAGACGCGATGGCCCATACCCCGTAGATTTATACCAGACCGGTCCACCTCATTAGAGGCCGGCTATAATCACCTGGTGGCAAGGTCGCTCGCAAGCGTTCATCAAACACACGTATTATATACCCCGATTCCGTTGTATATTGGTCCTCTAATGGCACGATAATCTTCTTGTATAATACCTGGGTCACAAAGAGCGTTACGGGTTCACTCTGTGCCCAGCAGAGGGGGGGAATCATTTTTCTCCGGATTTAAAGAAAAGAAATCTGATAGGTTTTGGTTTTTCATCGTCATAACAAGAGGGAAACTAACTGTTACTCTACACAGTGAATCCAGACACACTTATTTCTGTCTGATGGTTTTCAAAAATGATCCGCCCAAACCGCACGACTTGTGTAGCTATATACCCAAACAACTGGCATATATACAACATCCGTCCTTTTTTTAAAATGGATGCAGAGGAATATAGCGAATAAAAACGAGCCGTTGTCAGTTTGAAGGTGGTGTATATTTATACACTGTACGTGCGTTTTGTTTGGCATTCATTTCTATAGCTCGTTTCTTTCCTTTCTGGCTTGATTGTTATCACGCATTAAACTTATGCGAATGGTCAGCATTCACGGAGCAAGAAAATGTGCGCATTCGATCCGCTTGATTTTTCAAGGGCCTATATCGTTCCGACTTCACGAATTTATTTTATTTTTTTGCTTTTGTCTTGAACAATAATGGCTGTTGCTCACGTTCTCCCGCGTGATCTATTACGCAATAACAACACATTATTCTGTTTGTTAAAGACAAAGGCAAGAAGGCTTGTTTTTCTTCTTCTTCGTGATTTGTGCGATGTTTCGGAAACAACCTATTTATTTCGTTTGCGTGTTAACGTGTCCGTGCCCTCGTAAAGCTTGTGCCCCGTCATGTTCTCTTTTTGCCAACGTGAATCATCACCATCTAGCGCCAGTTCATTCAACCATCGGTCGTGTAACATCGTGACCACGTTACCATCTTTTGTTTTCAATGGCTCTTCGCGGTTAAGGTAAACATCATTGCCAACGCATAAATAACGAGCAATGTCAAGAGTGAAAACACGAATACATTCAACACATCATTGATCGACCCAGAGAAGGCCATCAATATTTATTTTAAAGAAAAAAAAGACTCTTGGCTGCAAGGGTTTATTCAGTGCGTGTATATATTATATAGTCCGAAAGATTGTGTTGTATGTGCGTATTCAAATTTGTGGATACCTTGGCACACAGGGAATATAAACACCGACATAATGGTTATACTATGCCCCGTTTGTTTTGTTATATAGCTACCGCAGCTATAATATATACTGTAAGTTAACGGAGCAACAACAAGTGAATCAAAGAAAAAATATATACATCCGCAATGGACTCTATTTTATGCTCTGCTATATATTCTAATTATTGTAAACATCAATACAATCGGCTGTTCCTTGTTTTGTTCTACTGGCAATTTTCTACGCGATTTATTGGTTGACTGGGCCCGTTTTTTGCTTTCAATCCGAAATGATTTCGTTATCGTTCGCCGCGGCTGCGTGAGTTTTTACAAACGGGGAAGTGACTAACGTCAAAAAGACTAAACACAAAAGGCCAATAAATTAAAAGGTTTAGAAAATGTCGTCGATAACGGGGTCGAGTCCTGCAACATCGCCGCCTTTGCGATAATCAGCGTTCGCATAAATGACGCCATCCGATTCGACGGAAATGGCGTAAACAGCAGAGCGAAGGACACGCTCCATCACGTTATGGCCTCTCTTTCTCAAACCCTCGACGATAGTCTAAAATGTTTCAATCAAAATGTGAACGCGCTAATTAGAATTGCTAATTATTATGTTCACCTTGGGGAAACCCGCTTCGTATTGGAAGTCCATTGGCATCAATTGATGGTGGATTCGATAACTATCGATCGCTTCTTTGATGTTATCGCCAAACCACAAATTGCGAATCAAAGTCTGTTAATTCAATTCAATTCTTAATCATTTTTGAAATCGATTGAATATTATCGGGCGTGATGTTTATACGTAAACAACGGAGGTTGTGATTCGTGTGCCACCGGCCGCTCCGATAACCGAACGCACTTTGCCCGTCTCCGAATCGACGACGATGGTGGGCGTCATGGAAGACAAGGGCCGTTTGCCCGGCCGTATGAAATTGGCCGGACTGGGCGGTACGCCGAAAAAATTGGTCGTGTTCGGCGAAGAGAAGTCATCCATCTCGTTGTTCATGATGATGCCCGTCTGTTCCGATATGAATCCAGCGCCAAAACTTGAAATGAAAATAGAGAAATTCAATTCAACAAAAGGATTTTGACGAGACGGCCGTCGTCATGGGCGAGTTATGGCCCCCTTTTTTCCTTTTTTTTTCGTTACTAGGTGTTAACGGTTGTCGTGACCGAGACAGCTAATCCGTCTCGGTCCAGCACCGAAATGTGTGACGTTCCTTTGCTGTCGGGATTGTGGATGACAGCGCCGTAGAATGCCGGGTCGTTGGAGGTGTACGAATCATTGAATTTCTCGAATGTTTCATCGGCGAATCTCTTTGACGCGAGCGTTTCAGTCAGCTGTTATGAAACGTCGAAAATTGAAACAGTCATTTGCATATGACACACACACAAGGTTTAACTGACTTGATAGACTTCAGGCACGAATCTCGGATCACCTACATATTTTTGAAAATATTAACAAAGTTAAATGAAAGCTTTTCAATTTAAATATTAGAGAGAAAATGAGATGATTTTCACCTAGTTTGGTTCGCTGAGCAAATGCATGCTTGAAGGCTTCGGTGATGCGGTGATACGTCAGCGGATCCAGTGACCGTGGCATATCTCTTTCTAGCGGCAAACGATCGTCGAGCATGTTCATTATGTAAGCGACCAAGACACCGGAACCGGGTGATGGTATCGAGTACAGCGTCAAATTATCGCTGAGATCAACGGCGACTGGTTCCATCCATTCCGTCCTAGAAAACGCAATTTTTCGCGTCCAATGAATCTGAAAAAAATTGAAAGGGCAAAAATACCGGTAATGAAGAAGGTCGTCTTTGGTGATGATTCCTCCTCTTCGTTGAATATCTTCTACCACTTTGATGCCGATGGTGCCTTTATAGAAAATATCGACACCGTGTTCAGCTATTTCTTTTAATGTCTTGGCCAGGCCGTGCATCTTTAACGTGTCTCCAACCTGGAGGACATCGCCAGTAGTTTCGTTCAAAAATATCCTGAAATAAAACGTCCCCCCCAAAATAATTTCAAGTTCAAATGAACAGCTGAAAGGCGTAAAGCTCCCGTATACCACATGGAAGGCTCTGCTTTGATAGAAACAGCTTTCAATTGCAAAACCATGGCCAGGTGACTGTTCACTTCGACTCCATTCTCAGCCAATTTGATGGCCGGCTGAACCAAACGAGACCAGGGCAATCGGCCGTACGTTTGATGAGCGTCCCAATAACCGGCCAATTCTCCAGGCACGGCCACAGCTAAACCACCTAATAATTTTTTTGTTGTTGTTCCAATACAAAAATCGAGGTTCAATGGCGAGCAAAAAAAAATAAAAAGAGAGTTGTAAATAAACTCACCAATTTGAGACAGGAAGGCGTTACTGCTGTACATGCCTTCGGTGGCGGCTAATGGCGCTGTTTCACGAGCGTCCAGGCACTTGGCCGTTTGGGTGACAGGATCGTAAACGGTCATGTGGAATCCGCCACCAATTCCGGCGCTTTGCGGGTTGACTACTCCGTTACAAAACAGGGCAGCAATGGCGGCATCCATGGCGTTGCCACCCTCGGCCATTATGTCCCTTAAAAAATACAAAATTGAACGGTCACGAAGTTTTGCGCGGCAGGTGACTTAAAAATGGCGGCTCACCTTCCAATTTCAGAGCACGGAGTGCTGTCTGAACTGATGGCGGCCGTTTTGTATTTGCCCAGTTTCGAAGGTGAGGCCGGTGTGAAAATCTTGTTCTTCTTGCCGAATTTTCTGGCCTCACCTTCCAACGAATCGTGTCCAGAAATGGCCAAAGACAAGATCGATCCCAGTAGACATTCGGATGGTTGTTCAGAATCCTGGACATAATTACGTCATTAGATATTATAGAATAGCCTTCGATATCGCATAGATCTCGAGTGCTGGTGGTTACCTGATTGTTCGATCCGAGATGGCGGTTGAGAACTGCCCAAATATCATTGGCCAAATCGGTCTGGTCATTTTGAACAAATGTAAACCGTTAACAATTTGCAAACAACAACAAAATGTGTGGGATGCGAACCTTGTTGACCACGGAAAGGTCCACCCCAGGTAGACGGTTACCAATATCCTCGACGTGAGTCTTGAGATTCCGAAGGTCGTTCCGTAGCAGTTTTACCTGTCGCATCCATTTCCCAAGTAAATAGATGAAAAACACTCAAATGATGGATGACTTTCTTTTTTTTTCAAATTCGTGTCATTTTTAAGCGACAAAAACAACAATGGCCGATTGTATGTGTCTGCAACAAAACCTACCTCGTGGATCAACAATTCCAAATCGGATTGGCCGCCATTCGATGGGTTGTTGGGCCGGGCTTGGCAGTTAATGTTCGAATGAGACAGGAGAGTGACGACAATGACAAAGGACGTTGACAATAAAGAGCAACGACTCATTTTCACGAACTTTTTCTTCCTTTTGGCTGTGGTCAGATGATAGACCAACGGCTATCTTGGCAAGAATGCTGAGCCCCTTTTCCAGGGCCGTCTCCTTTATGCATTCCGTCTCTCTTTCTTCTTCTTGCTCTGCGGATGAAATGTGCGCGCAGCAAAAAATCAAAGAAGGGCGAGGGTTCGAGAACGCATCCGTCGAAGATGTTCTCCTGTTTACCGCTGTCAAACAAAACGCGAATTTGTTGACACAAAAAAAAAAAAAGATTTTGGTCGCTCTTGCTCCGGTATGTTTATTTTCTCATTCCGGCTTCCGCCATTGGTTCCAATAGGATATTCGAGTAGCGGAAGAAAAGGAGACTTCCCCCTTTTTTTTTTTCCCCTCAGAGTTTGTTTGCTCACTTAGAATCCAGTATGGCGTCCCACTGTTTACTTCTACTGTCTTCATTATTTATTTCGACCTTCTTTTTCTTTTCTATACACTGCCCATGGAGACAGGCTTCGATAGACCAGTTCGATTTCAGCCAAGATCTTTTACATTTTGGCAAGGTTAGCGCTATTTTTCTCTCTCTCTCTCTTGCCCTCAATATAGCGGGCATTTTGCCCATTTCAGACAAACTGAGTAAACATACGTCAATGCTGCGCTTTTATTATTGCTGAGATAGACACGGGGTCCCAACCGATTTAGTTCGAACAGCCACGATTGAATAACACAATCATAAATAAAATGAGAGATGGGTATATAACAGAAAGAAGGTCTAGATTATTAGCGATGGGCGACATGCCCATTTTGTTTTTTTTCCCCGTCTTTTTACGAGCAATAAACAAGCCCGCGAGGTATTTTATGATGTGCTGTTGCGTGTCGATATGTAGGTTATTCCTATCCTGGAACTATTGCGCTTCGTTGTGTCGGATAGCAGGAGGCGTTCACCCGCGCATGCTCATTTGGACGAACGACAACGACCTCCATTATTTAAAAATAGCTCCTTATTTAGTAGATGATTGTTCAGCGAATAACTCTTTTCTTCTTCTTCTTCTTACTCGATTTTGTCTGTTGCTGAGGCAACGCAGATCAGACGTTTTGGACGACTGCCATCGGCCAATACAGTAATCATAGATTGGCAATCGGTCGATAAAACGGGATTGTGCTGACTACATCATTATAGATTTCTTACTGTTAATATTATACGGTCGATGAAAATAACGTTTCTTTTCAAGTCTCGGTTGAATAATCAAACGGAAAATGAGTCGTTATGTAGTGTTGTATTTCGACGTCGGTGCCAAAACACAATTGTATAATTTGAATTCTTGAATTAATATCTATTAGACCCGAAAAAAAAAGCAGCCGAATTTGGAAGCGTTTTTCCACTCATTGATTAAATTTGAATATTAAATAGCTGTGCATGAAACAGATGCTGACATCTATTTATATTAATTATAATTGTAAATAGCTTTTTTAATTTTTATTTGCGTGTTTACTTGAGGGTCGACGAACTCATTTAAATCACATTGCTGTTATTTCAACACTAAATAAAAAAACAACTCTCTTTTAATGAATCACTTTTGAATAATTCTCTTTCTGTATTGTGTTATTTTATTTATTTTTTAAATAGAAACCTTGTCGGTGTTTGCATCTAAACTCGTTTTCTGCTTCTTTCATTTTGAATCCTTTTCCTTATCCGGATTTGACCATTGTTTTAATGAATCACCATTAGTGATTGTGTCCTTGGCCTTTGCCAGCGACAACGCCCTCACAACGTGAAAATCAACTGTACATTTTTTCTTAAATCATAAGGGATAAAAAAAAAATTAAAGTCGAATTATTTATTTATTTTTTAATCTTTCATTTTGATTTCACTGGCAACCTCGGACCTTTTTGTTATTGAAAGAGATTTATGAGAAAAGAAAAAGCATTTTCTTCCCCTCACCTTTTCAGAGTGCAGGTGTGCACGGGTGTTGCACAGTGTCGATCAGTAAAACTGTAATTATCGTTCGGCTCACGTGTTTCCAGCGTGGCATCAATACATCACGCTCAACGACTCCCTTTTACCTCGATTGGTACGTGATTGATACGTCTTATTCTTTCTCGATATGAAATGCTAATGACTTTGTATGTTTGCGTCTGTGTGTATATATTTTTTTTTCTTCTTTTTTGTGTGTGAAAATGGAGAAAAATCCTCCCCCCTCTCTAAACCATTCAATAATCAAAGGATCATTGACAGCACGACCCCTTTCCCCCTTATTGTACTATTATTCCCCCTCCGCCCCCCCGTGTTATGTCTACCTGTGTATGTCTCTGATTTTCTAACGTACCTTTCAACCTTGCCTAAGGCCATCCACCTTTTTTTTTTCTTCTTTATTTCTTTTGCCTTCACTTTCACACAATTGATCGGTGCTGGTGAATCCATACACGTTGATCGATCGTTTTTCCGTTTAACGCTTTTTTAGAAGGAGGCGCATTGAACTGGCAACAAGTTAACGCATTTTTCGCCAAAAACGAACATCGTCGTTTTTACAGAACCGCCTTTTTTTTCTTTTGCGTCATTCTGTTTTTCATTGACGTTCTTTTTTTCAGGTGAAAACGAAACAGCCCATCAACAACAAAAGAGTCATCAACCAAAGTAGTGGGAGGGTGAATAAGAAAAACGGGACAAAACATATTGAAATGGCAATGAACTTAAAAGAGGAAGCCACCAAACTGGAAACTCAGTTGGAAACGAGTTGTTTTCAACTTAAACTTTCCGAAGGTGAGCAAGTCCCTGCTTTCGTCATCCACAAACAGCTAGTAAAGAACATGAAAGAAATTTTAAAAAGGTGTTTTTAAGAAAAGCGAAATTGATGGACGAATCCAGTGGACGAGAACATTTTGAAAACCGAATGTTTTTTGTGTATTCACTTGTAACAGAATGCCACCTTCTCGGCAAATTCTTGCAAGTCGTTAAAAGTAACAACTCACGGGCAGCCGCCGTCTACAGGTCCAACTGCAAGGATGGCCAGCACGCGGCCAGTTGCTACCAGTTGGGCCAGCTTTACCACTCCGATGTCCAATTGGCGAATCATCGTGCGGCTTTCGCGAGCAATCGAAGAGGTTGTCAACTTGGTAGCGCCAAATGTTGCCTCGATGCCGGTATGGCTAAATTATCTGACCCGCAGGACGACGGATGCGTCGGACAGGATTTTCCGCAAGCCGTCGACTACTTGAAACGAGCCTGTCAACTCGGCTCTGGATTTGCATGCTATTTACTTGCCGGTGTTTACATAACCGGCATTCCGGGATTAGTCGATCGCGACTTATCTCTCGCTTTCAAGTTCGATTTTGAAGCGTGTAAACAACTCGATTTCCCGTTGGCTTGCGCCAACCTCAACGGAGCATTGAGCAATGCGGGAGCGACGCCCGCGCCATCTATCGGTGTATTATGGAGAATAGCTCATTTTAAGAGCTTGTATGGTGTTACATCATCCGAATCGAAATAGCTTTTTATCAGAGTTGGCAAATACAAAGCTTCGGATATTCATTTGTTTTACCACGATATCATTGACATTTTCCATTCAAGGAGTTTGTAAGCTAAAAATGGCTCATACCGGCTGTTGTTATTTTTGGATGCAGGTGGCTAAAAAGAGTTTGGAGCCATGGCGTGGGATCTTAGCGACAAGGAGGAAAGGAAGACTCTAATGAAACAATTAGGATTTGAATACCGAGAGAAATGTCTGCGACAAAAAACCCTAAAGGTATTGCATCTGCTTTTACTCTATCTTTTAAGATTAGCGTTCTTCATTGTCTCTTTTTTTCCCCCAAACAGATTGTCATTATCTGGCCCACTTTTTGGAAACAGTGAACAAAGACGTAGCCAAAGCTGCGACCTTATTGCGGAAGACGTGCGACGACCACAAATATGGCGATAGCTGTCATAAATTCGCCAGTCTTGTACGAAGTGGAATTGCAGGCATCGACCCGATCGTGAGCGTTGATTACGATCGCAAGGGATGCGATTACGGCCACGCGAAATCCTGTTTTCACGCAGCAATGGCTATTGTTTCGGATGCTTATGATGGTGGACCAATATTGAGCAAGAAAGTCGAACCCAACGACCCTTTGGAGGTCGTCAACTTACTCGATCGGGGATGCGATCTCGGCTGCGATAACAGCTGTTACCTGGCCGGCGGATTGTATCTGGTTGGAGTGCCTGGCATCCTGGAAAAGAATGTATCCGTCACGTACAGGTACGATTTAAAAGCGTGCCAGTTAGGCAATCAGATCGCTTGCGCCAACCTCAGAGGCGCCCTACCCGTAGAATGTCCAGGTCACGACAATCCAATGTCGAATGGATTTCTTATCAGGCGATTGCAGTTGAAGATTCGTAACGAACGGTTAAGGAGAGAATATTCAAACTCCTTGTAAGGCGGGTAAGACAATTCAAATTTGTGTGACACTAAAGGAAATAATTATTTAACATATTGTTACACAACCACAATAAAAACTGGGGTTTTTCAGATCGATTATATTTTTTCAAGTTTGACACTTTCTTTTTTTTTACCTTATGGATGTCGGACAAATTGAAAAAGGTTCTTCATTCTATTTACGCGATCGTGATGATATGCTTTTAATTAAATCGGTGTGGAGGAGGTCCCTGGAACTGACGTTAGTCGAAAGGGTCGGCACGGTACTGCACCGATTGTTTGCGTTTGCGCTCTGGGGTAGAATGCGTTCCAATCGTTCCAGGCATGGACATTTCTGTTTAAACAAACGCCAAACGTTTGGTTTACAGACGAAAATGGCAAAAGTCAAGACGCTGGATAGCGTTTCGATGACGTCGATGGCGTACGCTGCCTCGTTTAGACAGCCGATTGTGTAAGCGATAAACTCGGCCAGCCAAGAGACGATTTTCAGAACAAACAGACCGAAAATGACACGCAAACTGTTGCACAATGTGTAAAGATGTCGTAATTAACATTAGATTTCGTGTGGGGGAAAACGTAACAAGCACAAACCGGTATTTCTCGCGGGCGTGGCGATTGCCTGCGCCGATTCCAGCTCGACGAAGGAGGACGCTTGTCAAAACGAAAAAGATGATGTCGACAAGTATCAAGATGCAAACCGGACCGTACACGTAAGCGAACATGGCTCCATAACCTATAAAAGAAACCACGTCAATTTTTCATTGTCAACTGTTCAAACTATTTAAAACATAAAGCCGTTGTCTTTGAATTTTACTCGAAAACCAGCAAGCGTCCTCGCCAAATTCTGGTCTGATGATCGATTCTGATGCCGAAATTTTGTAATAATCCAGGACCTGTCCAATTATGACGATGATTGCAGCCAGTCCCCACGAATAGAGCGAATAAGCAACAAAGGGTTTGCCCAGCTGATTTTGACGAATCGCCTGGTTGACGGAACTGCACGGTTGCATGGATCTGCATGTATTAAATGGTATTATATTACTCCAGAATTGATGGTATTAAACGTTGTCAAACCTTAGAGTCCACCAGATGTCGAAACAAACGACATTCAGCCAGGTGTAGGTAGAAATGTAAGAGAAGTGAATGAGAATGGCCATTGCTCTACAAGCAATTGTCGATCTAGTTGTGCCTACTAGTTGTAGAGTGCCGAAAATCAGGTAGGCACCAGCCCGAGATACAACATAGCACATGATGACCACACCTGTTGAATAAATTTAGGAAAGCATGTTTTAGATCTTGGCATTTTCGTTGATGGATGTGTTTAATGACCGTGGATATTTCGAATTTCAGGTATTAGGGCGTAGACAGCAAATGTGGCGACCAAAAAGAATGACGAGATGAACAAGAAGATTGGATATGCCGAATTTGTTTCATCTTTAACGCAGACCAGGGCGTGTTCACCAGACTGTGGATACAATTAAGTTAACACAACTCATTAATCGACTAAAAAAGAGATTAAAAAAAAAGTCTTACTGTTCCATCGACATCCACGAAATGATCTATACAATATTCGTCAGTGATGAGGCCATCGTTTTTGGGGGCTCCGGAGCAACGATAAGTTGAAAAAAAGTCCAGTAAACCATTGGGTTGTATTATATAATCACTTGTATCCAGCAGTTTGTGCTTGTAACCATCCCGGCATTGCGGAGCTACTCCATCTCGAATGAAAAGATTTTCAGTTTTGATGTGGAGAGGATATCCTGTGCTATTGTACAGGGTCACGTTAAAATTGCTCGAATGGTTAATGCAACGCGTCGAAGAAATATCGAATGCGGTGTAATTTGGGCAGCATTTTCGTATGCAAACGTCTGTGCGATTGCATGGATCTTTGACGCAATAGCGAGCCACCAGCCGCCCGGAAGGAAACGTTTCTTGTATGCAAAATTCGCTGGCTAGGTAAGTCAAGTGTTCCGCCAGACTAAAAATGGAACCGTCCTCATAGAATTTGAAATCTGGGCTACTCATTCCGACGTATCCAACAGGGCAACGTTTCAACTGATGAGTCATTTGAAAGCTGTCAGTTCCAACGTGAACAGGAGCCGGTTCATAACTTCTTCCTACGGAGTAAACGGGTGGGGCTTCGGATAATTTTGAATGGGTTACAGTTCCTTTCCAGTCACGACAGACGTCCAATTCGGCCATGTAAGCTTGATGATTGAAACAACATTTCGTCAGCGGTGTTTTAGAATGGATGGCCGCTACTGTGCCGGACACAAACATCCATAATGTTATCAAGACGAGGAAAAATGTGTGGGACACAGAATGGCACATTTTTTTAATCTTCCCTGGATTTGAACACAATCCTAAAATGAATAAAACATTTTTTGTTTGTAAATATAATAATGATAGATGAAATGATAAACCCTTATCAGATTTTGCTGTTACAACTCCAGAAAACAAATTTAGAAAATGTAAGAATTACCGTTTGTACCGCCGAAAATCAACGAAATGTGTAATATCTTTAGCTTTAGTCATACGTAAAGTCTGACGTACCATTCGCGTGTGTGTTAGTCTTGGGAAACTGCTGCCAAACTCCCGCATACAACTTGGGAGGCTTGACGTGATACACTGATCAATCTCTCTAAAACTGGGTGACGCGAAGAGTACTGCATCCTATTCGATAACAGAAAATTTTAACATACATAGTTATGTTTTCGGTAAAACCGCATACACCGTTTTGTTTCCACACGTCCGGATGTGACCCACAATTCAGTTTCGTTATCCTCTACGCCATTACAAGCCACAATCCCCAAAAAGGTCAAAAAATTTCTATGCCGATAAATTGGGATATCTTGTGACCGTGGCTGGAAAAACAATAGACAAGTCATGCATTGAAACTCACGATCCAGCTGAACGATATCGGCAGTTTACCTTCCAATGTGTGGCATGTAAAGAATGGAGGATTTTATTCCAACTTTTCTTTGACCTTTTTCATTTTTTATTACGCTATTAGAACAACGACGTCCAAATTATGTAGATGGCATCAACGTTACTTCAAATAACAAATAATCTTTTTTAATGCTTTAGCAAACAGTGGAATTCAGAGAAGAGAATGGAAATTAGGGACTCCCTCAAGTTTATATTTTTAAATGTCTCTTTCGGCAATGTGTGCGCAAGTACGCAATATGGCCGCCACCGAATGGGAACCATTAGGTCTAAGTCGAACATCCCTAAATACCCTTTAGGGAGAAAAACAAATTTCTTTTGCAATGAAATATGCAGTTAACCATCAGAAGAATTTAGTTTTTGAGAAACAAAAGTATAAATCTATGAAATGTAAAAAAATCATGCAAATTGAGCAACATTTCAAAACAAAAATGTTTGCTTTGCCCTTGACAGAGGAATCTGGCAACTGGGCAGTACCCCCAAAAAGGGGGGAGTTCATGTGCCAACTTGCCCGCCAAATTTCTCAGAATGTTTGCCGCCATTGAACGGTTCATAGGTAGTGCATCAGAGTTCTCGTTTTAAGAAACAAAGGTAAGCATTTCCCAAATTTTTTCCCGATCATTTTTGAAGGGCGGTAGTTTAAGGTGATGGATTGCTTCGATTATAAAGATTTGATCAGCAGATGAATTTAATATTGTTTGTTTGGCAATTTAGTTTGGTGTCGGTCGGTTAGAATAGTTACGTGAACGTGAAACACTTCAGAGCCACTAACAAGTTAAATTTAATGTTGAAATGTAATAGCAGTTATTGGATTTGTATTAATGAAAGGCTTTGGTCGTATTGTCGAACTAAGAACCAACTAAAGCATACTTTATTTCGTGTATCAGGTTCGGGGGTACTTTCCACGCTTTTCTGGATAAGATTCCTTCCATCGTTCATTAGGACATGAGGTGTAAAGCTGCAACATTTGTCCCAGTGTGCTTTCAAGGTAGGAAAATCAATTATTTATTCTTTATTTTGTGGTTGAACATGAGGTATACCTGTTTCCGTCTTTTTTTAAAATGAAGAATTTTATCAGCCTGCTATTCGACCGCTAGATGGCGTCTAGACTAGGTTTTTGTCATTAAATGCTTCATACTTGATGAAACGACGATCCTTGAATTTTTTCTCTTGGCATTTAGCGTTGGACTTTTACTTTTTTTTCTAGCACACGGATGCATTCGAAATTTTTTTTTTATTTGATCGTTCGTCGTCGCTTTATTATCCAAAACAGCTTAGCAACAGCTCCATAAATGGAAGTATTTCGAATAAGTTACGTAATTGCGTGGGACTGCGTGGCGGGAAAGCGTGTTCATTACCGCGTTTCAAATGGCTATTTGCCAAGAAATGGCTTCAGACGTTTGTCCATGTTTTCATATGCGTATTGTGCTTTCTGACGTAATAACTGGGAGTTAAAGAAACTGACACCTCCCCCTTCACCCCCACCACATGAAACCTTGAGTGCTTTTTATCTTTTTCGCTTTCAAGGTCTCATTTGTAATCTTATTTGCTACATGTTTGCGTTTGTCTAGAGCGGCTACTCACCTAATTTCTTTTTAATCTTGTTAAAATACCTAAAGAAATCAGGATTACAATTTTTGGTTCGTAATTTCCGTCTCCAAAATCTGAGATTTTAACATTTTTGTTTTTACTTTAATGATGACCATTCGCTCTTCTTTGTCCTTGATAGATCCATTATCACGAACCACGTGTCGTTAATAGTGGCTCGTTAATTCTACCATTTTTTCGTGGAAATTTGTCCCCATTGTTTTTGTTGCCTAACGAGATACTGTCATGACCTTTTTGAGTTCTATTTTTCTTGCAAGCAACTCAATGACATTGAAAGATCAGTTGGTGTAACCATGGAATTCTGGTGAAGCCTTGTTGATGAAACAACCACTTTTTGTTTTTTATTGACTTACTACTTTTGGCAAAATCTTCAAACGAACTACAGTTCGGGAATGTTGTTTGACTTGGTGCCGCGATAACGTGTAAGTTACATGCGCGGCACGTCAAGTCCATTTTCGGCCACCAACTGTAACGATTGTTTTCATGCTGTTTCTCTCCGAATATGGGAAGCCTTTATTCTCAAAATCGGATCTGACGATAAGGTTACGTTGATTTCGATTTAGTTCTGCATCTGTTTCGGCTGATTTACAAATGTGTGGTGCGGAATTGCGGGCATCTTCTTTTGCATTTTGTACCTGATTTCAGACGTTGCGTCCCCGTTTGTTTTAGTTCACATACGTTGGAGTTTGTGACCAAAGAAATTTTCATTTTTCCACGAACGAATGGCTTTTCATTTTCTGCGAATCCTGGCTGACAGGAATGTTGAAAATTTTGACAATCGACTGTTTATTTGGAGGGGGGGGGGGTATTGAATTAAATTGTTTTCTATAATAAAATGCATGTTGCAGTAAATAACTAATCAGGGGTGTACATGACGTAAATGAATCTTGTTTCAGTCTGCACGTGTGAGTAGTCTGGTTGTCTTTGGTTTGAAACAAATGACTGTCTAGCGTGATTCCTTAAAAAAAAACATTTGAAAGGCCCAATGGCACATGAAGGTTACAGGCTTTTAACAAATTCAAAGAATTACAACTACCTTGTTGTGTATACCCGAAAATGAGTCATTATGCAAATGATTTGGTTTAACGTGAGCCAACAGCATGTCATGTACCGTTTGTAGAAAGAAAAAAAACGTTTTCTTGCATCGAATTGTAAATTTCTTATGTTTTTCAGTCAAATCTGAGTGATTGATTTTCTAGTTTTCAAGTCAGTTGAAGAATTGCTTTTTGCTTACAACCTGTTTCACTGCACGAAATGGATCATTAAAATTCAGCATCAAAGTGATGACCTGTGGGTAATTTAGCCCAACATTTAAAGAAATCAAGTTATAGTAAATTTGTTGGCTAGTGAAGAACACAATTAGTTGAACAAATTATTTAATCGTTTAGTGATGCTGAATTTCATGTGCTCTCTGTTTCGGTAAATGGTTGGATCAAAGCCCAGTGATGTATAGTTATCTCGTTAGTAAAGCCATAATTAAACAGTCATAAAGGCGTGGTTTCATTTGGCATTTACGACGGGTTAAATATCCACCGCTTCGACATGAAGTTCTGTGGCGCTTTTCTTTTGTAATTTTCTTCTCATCTATTCCCTCCGTGAACAATTGGCTAATTGAAATCCAGGGAAAGTTGGTGCGGCTGTTTTGTATCACAAGACGATCGAAACTCTTCGGGCATATTCTCTAATTAGCAGAAATAATTATATTCATCCAATTCTTTCTGCTATTTCATTTCCCCACTTTTCAATCAATCGTTTGCGATTTTTAGCTTCACATCTTTGACCTTTTCCGCTCAATTCTTGAAATTGAATTTCCAAAGTCTAAATCATTTGATTAATCACGTGTGTTCAAAATAAATAAATAAAAAAAAAAATCAATGTTCGCTTATTCCAATTGAGAAAACAATTCAAGGTTTACCAGTTAGCGGCAGACCCACCTGAAAACCTGCGTCCACCAGTTTCTAATCGTTAACAATTTCTCTTAATTGGAGACGAAACTGACAGCGTCGATTAAAACTCGCTAGGGATTCAGAATGTCGACTCATTAATTTCTAATTAACCAAATTTAAAGACTTGCACTGATTGACTTCTTTCTTGGTAAAGATTAAGTGATACGTCGTCTGAACGATGTTCAAAGAAAAGACTTCTTCCATCGTTCTTGTTTTCTAAGAAAAGAAATTTTAATCGACTGAAAATAATCGATACAACTAAAAAGGACCGGTAATGGAGCTAAAATTTTTATTCTCCTCTTGTTTTGGGTAACATTTGACGCTTCGACGATTATAAGAACAAGTCAAAAAGCCTGTTGTTTGATTTAAATGTATTCTATGTGCCTTATACGCATTTTAGTTTATCTGGAATTATGCCGAGATCAAGGTTAGTTTATTTATCCTACGTTTCGTGTATCCTTTTTTGTACAGTTAATTTGGAGCATATTAATTTGCCTTAATGTTTTTTTTTTAATGCGATACATTAATTTCATTGATCGTGTCATTTTATGTGAAGTCTCGTTCGCGTTCGCAAAACGCGTCCATAAAAAGACGATGAAATTGCAGGCATGGTACACTTTGATTTATGTTCGATTAATTCAGTTAAGATATGGGATAAAATGTTGGTTTATTACTCGTTTCGAACAGGAAAATCCTTTTGAATTTTTATCTCTAAATGGGACTGTTGTTGCAAGGTTGGTCGGCCATAAATCCATTGTTGTTGACGAGTTTGGCGTAGTAACGGGCAGATGCTTTGGCGGTTCGATTCAAATCGCTCGTTGTGAAATCGATGGAAAAGAGCCCAAATTTTTGCCTTTTTTTTAAAAGAAATTTAAAGATTTAATGTCCAATAAAAATCTATCGCTTGAATATCGATCGTTTCTAAACTTACGTAAAACCATTGCCCCATTCGAAATTGTCCATTAGCGACCAGGCAGCGTAACCGGTGACTCGAACTCCATCTTTGATGGCTTCCGTAATGCAATTAGTTTTACAAAGTTTTAAAAAAAGAAAATTGTCTTTTAGTATTTGATTTTTATAAATACCTTTTAGCATAGAGTTGATGTTATGTTTGTAATAGTAAACTCTCATCATGTCGTCTAAATTTCCAGCCCGATCGCTAATGCCGTTCTCCGTAATGATGATCTCCGGATCGTTGAACCTATCCTTAATCCATTGCAATGTTTTGCGCATGCCGAATGGCGTGATAGTTAACCAGTCAAAACTTGATCTAAAAACCAAAAACAATTGGAACAGATTTTAAAAACGACAGAAATATTTTACGACCACATTTGTTTTTACTGGTAACAAGTTGGATCCGAATAGCTTTCAATATCCTGATCGTATCCGTAATCGATTATTGATATGTCTTGTATCTTGTTAGCCGTCAAGTAACTGGTGTAGTAATTGAGTCCGAAGAAATCAGCGCTGCCTCGTACTAAAATCTTTTGTTCGGCCGTGAATTCGGGCAATCGGGATTGATTAAATCCTTGCTGGGCGCTCTTATCGCCGACCTGTTTGAAAATTGGTTCATTTTCTATTTGACCTTAAAACATCTGAAAAGAATTGAAATTGATAATTGACGTGAGTGCACAGACCTTTTGTTTCATAACATCGGGATAATCACCAGACCCGTAAATGGGATTGGCGATCCATCCGCCCAGGAATTGCAGTGCCCTTTCGGCCGCTTCGATGTTTTCTAGTTGATCGTCTTTCGGATCGTACCAATTAATGTTGACCGTGATTCCAACTTTACCTGCGTGTCATATAATTTTTTTAAATTTGATTGCGAGGCTTTTCTATTTTTTTTTTTAACCTTGTTGAGTTGGTTTAAATTGAGTTTCATAAGCTCGGTACGCTTTGGCATGTGCCAAAATGATGTGGTGACCTGCTTGATATGTGAACGTCCCAGGTCCGTATGTTCCTTCATTTAAGTGTCAAAAAAATGACTTGGTTTTTAAACATTTTGGACGAAATCAACTAACCTGGCGCTGTATTTCCGGAACCGTAACCTAACGTTGGAATTTGGAGGGGAAATTTAATGAGAAAATTCACTGAAAAATAAGAAAGAAATTTGAAAAAAAAAAACCTTGATAAGCAATGACCCATGGTTCGTTGATTGTAATCCAGTATTTGACCTGTCGTAAAATTCTTTTATTACTTCTCACGAAAAAAAAAAATAAAACTTGCGTCATTGCCGAATTCCGTGTAACAAAGACGGGCGTATTCCTCGAACCAGTCGGCAATGCTTGGATTCAGCCATCCTCCCATCAGTTCAAGCGCTTGCGGTAAATCCCAATGATACAAAGTCACCTGCATTCCCAACAAACGTCTCCGTTTTCAAAATTTCAATCGATTAAAAGGAGAAGAAAAATTCGAGATTTAAAAAACCATCGGTTGAATATTAGCTGCTTTGAGGGCTGCAATCAGTCGTTTGTAATAATCAATGCCCGGTTGGTTGATTCGTCCAATCCCGTCGGGCAGAACCCGGGCCCACGAGATTGAAAATCGATAATAGGAAACCTGAGATAGAGCATGTTTTCAAATGGGATTAATCACCTCCGCCTTTCCGTCCAGTTTTACACATGTCAGATTACCCCCAAACTTCGTAGGGCTTCGATATCCTTTTCGTAAAAATAATAACTATTACAAGCCACTTTTCCCGACGTGCCGTCTGTCACGTGATTCGAATCGTTCATCCAAACGTCATAGATGCTCAATCCTTTGCCTTTTTCGAATGAAAGAAAATTGATGGCTGCTTCCATTTTACGTTTTTCAACGATAACAAATTCAAAGTTACCATCGGCGTCCCATCCTCCCTCGATTTGATAGGCGCTGGTAGCCGTGGCCCACATGAAATCGGGTGGGAACGTGTCGTAGAGCAAGGGCTCATCGACGTAGATGCTGACCGCAAGCGTGGACAAAGCCAATAGAAGTAAACTTGTCCAATTCATTTCAAATTCTAAACTGCGTTTGTGCCTTTTTCAAAATTGGGATGAGAGCCTGCAAAATGGTTTGAGTGTTTATGAAAATGGAGTGATTGTGACGACCAATCAATGCCCGTCTTCATATCAAAGGAAGAACAACAAAAACAATTGTTTTTCTTATCTTTTATTGTTCAACTTCGTGTTTCGAATCGAACTTTGCGCTTTTCTTTTATCAAAATCAGTTTCGAATCAATTTGGTAATTACGAGATCAAATTCAAAGCTCCGTATATTTCCTAGTAATTTAATGAAATTCGTCAATTTGAATTGAAATATGGGCTGTTCCAATTTGGATCCTGTGTCGGGATTTAACGCATTTTCATACTCCACTGTAGCAGTACGTGCAGCGCAATAACTCTGGATCGGGGAATGCTATGGCGTTGAATGCATCGCCGCCTGTTGGAACACATTGTGTACGTATTAGCAGACTCCATTTTAAAACCTAATAATACCTGTAGGATATTGATCGCAGCATCTACCACCGAAGGTAGCGCACGTCTTTGCCGTGTAATTCGACGAAGCTAAAAGATTGCCTCCGCAAGGCAGGGCCACTTGGCCCGAATAGCAATCGTTACAATTGTCCGATATGTAATTGGGATTGAAGGCGTACGTGGGCGATTTCATGCAACACGTTCCGCTGACTTGTTTGCATTTTTCCGATGTAACGAACCTTTCAGTTTCGCTGGTCGGCTGCGATCGAATCAACTTTCCCTTGCACGTGACGCTAACGTCGCTGTTGTAACAAGTGTAGCATCTGTCGTTAGGATCCATTGTTCTCGGGTCGTCGTTGACTAGGAATAGACTTTTTAAAATTATCGATGGTTTTTTTCTTTTTCTTAATTGCGTGTAATTGATCCGCGCGTCTTACCGTGATCACGAACTGATGGGTCGGTACCGCAACATGTCCCGCCTTCAGACACGCATTTGCAGGCTGGCATGTACTGGCCTTTAGCCAGTATGTCGAGTCTCTGGCCGCTACAGGCACCAAACGATCCACCTGATTTGCATATAACTTAAACACTTGGGGAAAGTGTAACAGAAAAGTTTAATCGTTTGAATAGAGGGACTTGCCCGAAACGCCTGACGTTTTCAAGGCGAAGGCAATCAGCGCAATGGCAATTACGTTCTGGGACATTTGTAGCAAAAATGAATTTAATTGAAATTGGGAGCTTGGTAAAACAAAAATTACCTTCAGAAGGAAAAAGCTCATTTTTGCAGTCAAGTCACCTGTTGAATTAAAATTAATTGTTACTTGTAAAGCCCTAACTCCCGGCTTGTTGATGACTTACCTGCGAATGCAATGAAGTGAACACGATATCGAGAGGTTCGGAATATCGGCTAAATTTATACCCATCCATACGATTAGTGGCGTTGACGTCATTCAGGTGTGCCGCAGAACATATCAACGCAATTTGTTCTAATTTCGATTCTACTCTGCATGTGGTGAACCAGCTGTGCGGACGAAACGGGATGCAAATTTGTTTTGTTTTCATTCACACTCATTTTGCGACTTGTTCAGTGATCATTTGCCTATTTTCAAGCTGTAACGTCATTTGAATTTTTGAATCCCGCGCGCAAATTTGTGTCGAATTATTAAATAGAAATCGCGCAATGCGTCGACTCATTTCGCGGATTTACGTGAGTGTATCCTGAGATTCGCATCGTATACTGTTTACATTAAATGACAAGCCAAACAGCGTCAAAAGTGTCGATAACATTTTCAATTCAATCCGCCCGACGTGTTGTGCATTCAGCGGGGAAAAGAAAAATTACCCGAAAATCCGGTTTTCGGATGTCCTTCACTGGATCTTCGTTACGTATGCAACAGGTGTTGTACACGTAGAAATAACTGCGCGTGTAGAGAATTAATCAACAACCCCTTCCCCCTCCCACACACAAAAAAAAAAAAGATAATCAGTGAGAACTCCTTTGGTTCCACATGTTCGGATTCACTTAAACAATTGGCACGCGTTTGTCGATTAAATATCTTGCAGTCGCAGCTGATTTGTTATTTAAGACGTCCACTATAAATGATCACTCAAGGGGCACGGATTGACAGCTAGATTTACTCCCGATAATCCCACGTTAACCAGCTGTAATTTTAAAGGTCGTTTTCAAATGTCAAAGTGTTACAACAGGACCACCTGTACGTATGAGATAAATGTCGAGGAAAGTTAGGAGCGTTTATTTATTTTTTTATTTTTTTATTTGTAATCGTCTACAATTGGTGCATTTACATCTGCAGTTAATCTGCGTTTGATGCGTTGACGTCGGCACAAAAGCCGTACCAGAATTATGGGGGTTTTTATCCAGCTGGGGGTGGGTTAGATTATTAAAGTGTTTGTTGTATGGGAGATCGATTGGTGCGTAGGAAGTGACTTCCGCGTTTTCTCAGCTTGCCGCCCGATCATCTACAACCGGTTGTCATTTTATTTGAAGAAACCGCGTTAGTGCGAGAAAGGAAAGTTGAACTGTCACAATCGAACGTGCGCTTTACCGTGACTTGTTTAAAAGTACGTGCAATCGTTACATTTTCAATGATTCATCTTTTGAATGATTTTTGTTGTTGTAAAACAAACGGTGCAAACTTGCGCGGTACACGTCGTTTGGCCAATTTGCTCTCGAAACGATCAAAGTTCTAATTAAGGTGTTTAATCTTCTCGGGATCGTGTCGTTCCAATTCGAGATATTGTCCTCCCTCAATGTGTTTTGTTTTTCCTAAACATTTTGCAATTGAAATTGACATTGGTCAAGAACAAACAAATTAGACCGGTTCGAATGGGAGGGTAGTATAACCGCGGTTTGACCATCTGATTAAAATCAGAACAGAAATCAAAGAATTTGCCAACGCAATTTAAGACCTGTTTTCTGATACCATCATTGCCTTCCAATTTCTGTTTAGCATATCATCGTACACGTTCCCCTTCGGCTTGTTTAAAAAAAAATAAATAAATAAACGTTTATCGATAAATTTCATTGTGGTCTTTAGGTCAGACCTCGATTTGAATGCTTAACGATTAGTATATTTTTCGAAATTATTCGTTTCATTGGGAAAGGCTTTTTTTTTTAATTGATGACGTTTGGTCGGCCATTGTAACACATATTGCATTCCTTCCCCACTGCTGAATTGAAAATTCTTGTTGGCGCGAAAGCTGAGCCCGTTCTATTACCTGCGTGAAATGAATATCCCAATATTTAATTCAATTTTCTACAATCTTAAAAAACAAAAATTTTAATGTTAAAATACCACGGAAGTTTCCATCACAACAACGACCTCCGAATTTGATGCAGACGCTCGGCGTGAAATAGCTGGAAGCCAATAATCTACCGCTGCATCCAGCGCTCGTGTTGATTCCGGCGTAGCAATCGTTGCAGAAAAATTCTTTAGGAGAAGATTTAGGACAGAAACGTGTTCTGCCGTTGTCGCAGCATTGGCCGTTAAGGCTAATGCATTTAGCCGCTGTGACCCACGAATTAGCGTCCACACCCCAAACGGCAGGTCTAACTCGAATCAACTTTCCAGTGCATTTGACCTTAACACTCGGATTGTAGCAAGTGAGACATTGGTCGGTTGTTTTCATTGTCCTCGGGTCGTTAATCACTACGATGTTCACATACGTAATGTTAACAGGATCGTGTTTTGTCTTGTTTTAAATTGGAGATGATTGACGACTTACTGTAGCCGCCGATATCGCAACACGTTCCGCCCAATGCGACGCATCTACCGGCAGATGTCGTTAAAGCGTTATCCAGTCTATTTCCGGTACACTCGCCGTAAGATAGGCGTCCTAAAGTCATTTGAATGAAATATGCATACGGAATTCAGGAGAAAGTTGATTGTAATTTAACCTGCCACGATTGATGTTTCCAAGACGAAGACGAGTAGCGAAACGGCAACAATGTGCTGTCGAATAAAATGGCACGTTAAATTGCAACTGAATTTTAATTGCTAGATAATCGCGATACCTTCAGTAGATGAAACCGGTTCATTTTGGGGACCGAACGAAACGCTTTTGTACATGACGATTCGAAAAATGTAAATCAGTGGCCCGCGATTATTGAGCGATTGAAACGCAACGACTTACCTTGGTAATGAGAAGCTCAGCGATGAAACTCGGTTGTGGCATATGCAAAAAAAGGCGGTCGATTTTTATAGAGGCCGATGCAATTAATGTATTGACGTCATTGATTGAACAGGTGTGGCTGTTAAAGCACAAATGGCTTCGACATACACGTGTTGCGTATTGACAAAAGCCCAGTTACCTTTAATCGCGAAATCTGCTAAGCACCTCGTCGCCATTTCACCGGAAATGATCAATCGTTATTGGTGCTGATTCTGAATGAATTGCCGAGATGGCAATTCTGTTGTTCCAAGTCTCTTTTTATTTTTGTAAAAATTGTTTGCGTACTGATTTCTAATCGAAAAATTGTGCACCTGTTATGAACGTCACGACTCTTGTGAACGTGAATGTCATTCAAAATTTGTGTTTCTTTCGACGAATTAAGAACGCTGAAATTCTTGTCCTTCTGAAATCACGTTTTCTTTTTAAATATCTGGTTTTCTTTCTTTCTTAGAACACCTTGTATAGCTCAGTAGCTCAGCCAACTGGCGAATCATTGTCAATCTCCTGGCCCCCATGACGGTTTTATTTTTTTAAATTTATTTTGTGCTGATTATTCTGATCTCTGGCGATGAATGAAATTGCTTTAAAATAATTTTCTTCTTCATTTTTTTCAAAATTTTATTTGGGTTTTTTGCAGACTAAACTATACGAGTAGCGCAGCAAAAATATTTCAAACATTGGATCATTTTTTTTTGCAGCAACGACATGTTTTATTTCTTTGAATGCTTAATGATCAACATCGAATAACTTTATCAGAACTGATGGCGCGTCAGTTCGCGTTAGGCGACAACTCTAGTGGCATGCCACTGTAACAAACATTGCAGTTTTTCACGATGCTAAAAATGCTCCAAGCGCAGAAAGCCGATCCGGTGGTAGTACCTAGAATCGGGATTTTAAACGAATCTCATTACGTCTCGATGGCACCATAGGTTTAATTGTTTTGTTTTGTTGAACGGTACCAGCAAAATCTCCGTCACAGCAACGTCCTCCGAAGGCGATGCACATCTCAGGTGTGTAGTAGGCAGAAGCCAATAGTTTGCCGCTGCACTTAGCGCTCGTCGCCCTACCCGAATAGAAATTTTCGCAGCTGAACTTGTTGGGAGAATCGTTGGCAGCAACTGCCTTTCAGGCTAATGCATTTAGCGGCTGTAATCCACGAATTAGCGTCTACGCCCCAAACGTCGGGTCTAGATCTGATTAGCCTGCCGGTGCATTTCACCGTGACGTCGGGGTTGTAGCAAGTGGCACACCTGTCGGATGCTTTCATTGTCATCGGGTCGTTAATCACTGTACGTCATCAGTGCAGCAGAAAATGTTATTCGGATATTGGTGGAAAATACAGAAAATTAAAATCATCTTTCTATGCGTTGGCCAGCGTAATTCATTTGTCGATACCTTTAACACCAAGAGAACAAGAGTGCCAATGTGTGAGTGATGCTATTACTTACTATTAGAGCAGGAAATTTGAATTGCACGGTTCGATTATTATACTCGTCTATGCAAATCGAGTATTGACGTCATTTATTGAATTAATTGTTGTGTGGGCAGTTCTGCAAGCAGAGCTGTTGCATCTACAGCTGGCCCCACATCCTTTAACGACGTGGCCAAAACATGTGCCAATCTAAATAACTTAAGTAACTTCCGAAAAAGCTCCAAATCCAATTGGCCATCGTGGGCCATTCAGCCCCTTGTGCCCGACTCGTTTCAATTGATACGCTGAACGTTTCGAAAAATGAGCACGTTCGCACCAGGCAGCAATTAAGCTTAGATTGGGTCATAGCGAACCATAGAGCTGAATGCACAAAGCGGACATCTAGTGGTGGTTTACTTGTCGATGATTTGATGGCGCTGTCTTTCAAAGCTTCTAGTTTTTTTCTCCAAATGGTGATGATAGGTCTGACTAGCATTTACCATTTTCGGCCCTTAATTTTATATTCAATTGCCATCAAACGATAAAATTTATGATAAACTTGTCACTCATTTTGAAATCGCCCTGTTTTGAAGACACCATTTAATCGTTGAAATAACTATTTCTAAGAGCTCTGATATGTATATTTCAGACTTTCGTTTAATGCTGCTTAATGATTAAACATGTTCATCGATCGTTCAATTTTTGGAACAATGCGCCGTGTCAGTAGAATGGGATCGTTTAACGTTAACCGTAGATTGCGGGCAATCCACTGTAGCAATAGAGACACGACAGCGATTCCGGGTTAGGGAATGTTCTAGCATTGAAGGCATCACCACCTATAGGCATTTTGAATGTTATGCGTCATTTGCATAATTTTTTTTCCTTAAATTTTAAACTTCTACAAAATAAACCGAACCAGTAGGATATTCGTCGCAGCAAGATCCTCCAAAGGTGGTGCACGTCTTTGCTGTGTAATCGTTGGAAGCCAACAGACTTCCTCCGCACGGGAGAGCCACTTGTCCGGAATAGCAGTTGATGCAATCCGGGTCAGTCGTCATAAATTGCGGGCTGAATGCGTAAGTGGCTGATTTTTGGCAACAACTGCCGCCGACTTGATTGCATTTAGCGGCAGTCACCCACCAATCGGCCTCGCGCGCCGGTTTAGATCGGATTAGACTTCCCGTACATTTAACGACGACGTTGCTGTTGTAGCAACTGAAGCATCTGTCGGTTGCGCTCATGATTCTAGGATCCTCATTGACTGTAGAAATTCGAATTTGAATTCATTTAAGAAGGGACTGTTTTTTTGCTTAAATGTTGCGTTACTGTGGTCACGAACGCTGTCCATGGCGCAGCAGGTGCCTCCCATAGAAACGCATTGACTGGCTGACATGTACTGTTTGCTGGCCAGCGTGTCAAGCCTCTGTCCGCCACAGGGACCGAAAGAACCACCTGATTTGCATAGATTTTATTTAGTGAGGCACGCACGCGAGCAAACAATATTTTATTGTTTAAGGAAAACTTACCGGATACGTGTGATGTTTCCAAGCTAATGGCAATCAGGGCAATAAGGACGATGCGCTATTTTGCATAATTTGAAACTTAATTGAGGAATTTAAATTAAATAAAACAAATTGCCGATTACTTTTAGCGAGAAAGTGGCCATTTTTGCAGTTTGCGATGGTAAAGGTTTTTTTTTTCCTTTTTAAAATGTGTCTTTAAATGCAGATTAGAATTAGATAAAATGGGGAATTGGAAGTAGCCTAAGGAAGAATTTAAAAGAGACAAGAGACTTGCCAGCTTACCTCTGAAATGACAGGATGCGAAAATAGATTGACTTCATTGCAAAAATATCGTCTGCAATTTATAGTCGTCTTAAATTACCACATTGACGTCACGGGTTGACCATATGTTGCGTGGGATGTGAGGAGAGAAAAAAAGGGGGGTGGGGTCTGGTCATGTAAATTGGGTTCTTCAAACATGCAAAAATTTGCGGTCGAGGGTGTTCGGGTACTTCCTCTTTTAAACGATGTTGTGTTTGTTTGTTTATTTCCCCGCAAGTACGTTGCAAGCAAACTGATGAAGGTCAACATTTGCGCCCTATTTCTGGACCAATTTAAAAATTTTATGTAAACTTTAATCGATGTTGATTCGCAAACGTGTTGGGATCAGCGTGAGGTTGCGCCACAGCTTATTTATGTCTCTGTCACTGTAATTCGTCACTGTAATTTGGCGATTGTCGAGCACAAATGCAACCGGAAAAAAAAAAAGAAATGACGTCATCGATTGAACTAGCGATGCGCAGAAAGCACTTGCCATTTCGATCTCAATTGCCGTAGCGAATGCGAACCATTTACGAGAATTGAGTTTCAGCCAAAACATGTTTTTGAAACTGTCGATGTATTTTCTTGAATTGTGAATTCGATATTCGACATTCAAGTGATGCGGTTCAAATTTGGCGCATTTTCTAAGAAATCGGATAATTATTGCACGGTTGATCCGTTCGGAATCCATTGTCGCGGATGATTTGCGCGTAGTAGCTTGCGGAAGCTTTGGCAGTCCTTGGGAGCTCAGGTGACGTAAAATTCACATTGAAAAGTCCGAATTTTTCGCTTCGCATATTCAAAAGAATTATTATTTATTTTTATTTTTTAAATATACAAAAGGCCGTAAAAATTAAAGATCAAAAATATGTGTGTACTTGTATCCAGCGCGCCATTCAAAGTTATCCATGAGCGACCAGGCCGTGTATCCAGTGACTTTAACTCCATCGTTTTTAATGGCTGCGTCCAATATGCCGATACACCGGACCTGATTTTAATTTTTTTTCTTTAATCAAAGAATGTCTTTAATACCTTTGAGGACGTTATTAATGTAGTGTTTAAAATAATAAATTCTCAGCATGTCGTCTAAATTGCCGGCCGTGTCGCTGCATCCGTTCTCCGTGATGATCATCTCCGGATCGTTGAACCTGTCTCTTAACCAAACGAGCAGGTTACGCAATCCGAACGGCGTGATTTTCAACCACGGCGATCCCGATCTTTTTTTTTTCATTAAAAATAATTTAATTTTTATTTATTTATTTATTTTTTAAAAAAAAAGATCTACTTAAGAAATACTCACCCGTACCAAGACGGATCGTAATACGCGTAAAGGTCTTGATCGGCTTCGTAACTGATGTCGTTTATGTCACTAGGTTTGTCCTCTGTCAAGAAACTTGTGTAATGATTGATGCCCAAGAAATCTGCGCTACCCTGAACGAAAATCTTTTGCTCTTGCGTGAATTCCGGCAATCTCGATTGATTGAATCCTTGCAGTGCGCTCTTCTCTCCAATCTGAACGTTACTCCATTAACGGATATTTTTTATTTATTGATTTTTTTAAATAATAAAAATGACCACCTTTTGTTTCATTATTGACGGATAATCTCCGCTACCAAAAATCGGGTTTGCGAACCATCCACCCATAAATTGGAGTGCCCTTTCAGCCGCATCCGCGTCGGCCGTCAGGTCGGTGGCGGGCGAGTACCAATTAATATTGAGGGCGATTCCCTACCTTTCCTACCCAAAAGAAAATTAAAAACAATTGACAGAATATCTCCGATTGGCTAGCGTTTCTCCTGCCATCACTTACAAGGTCGGGCAAAACAAACAAACAAACAATAAATTTTGTTTTACCTTGTTGAAAGGGTTTGAAGGAAGATTCGTAAAGTCGGTAGACTTTGGCGTGGGCAAGGATCAGGTTGTGGCCGGCCTGATAAGTATACGTTCCAGGTCCATATTTGGCTAGCGAGACGACGAGCAAGCATATTAAAAGAGATAAGAATCAAAAATAAGGGGGAAGAATTCTGTGTCTGGTTGTTTTGTTTGTGTGTGTGTGTGTGTGAGTGAGAGATAGGTTAAAGAAAGAGGAAAGAGAGGGAAAGATTTTTGTTCGTGTTATATTATGTATACCAGGTGCGCTGACTCCGAGTCCATAGCCTGAAGGATAAAAATAGAAGGACGCACGAAGAAAAGAATATTCCCAGATAAATATCAAGATTTTACGACACATTTTTTCCACCAATAATATTGGAAGAGAAAACATTTTTCTAAAACAAATATGACCTTGCCATGCAGTAATCCAAGGTTCGTTCAGGGTGACCCATATTTTTACCTGAAAGAATCGGGGAAAAAAAAAAAGACATTGACTTAACACAAGTATTTAAAAGCTCGGCATTAGTTTTGTTTTTGTTTTGTTTTTAAATCGTCGTCGTGGGCAAGACACGGAAAGAGCCTGTGGCTCTTCCAACGCAACAGTTTTATGAGGCAAAGATGGAAGCGATATTATCGTCTAACTGAAGAAGAGTATATATATACAGTACGTCATCGCCGAATTGGGTAAAACAGAGACGGGCGTATTCTTCGAACCAGTCGGCCACGCTAGAGTTCAACCATCCTCCCATATCCTCGAGGGCTTGCGGTAAATCCCAGTGGTACAAGGTTACCTGAGTAGCAAAACGAAAAGGAAAATTCTTTTAGAAAATTGAAGGGGAAGAAAAAGAAAGAAAAATGGCTGCTTGTTGTATTTTTAATCCAACGAATAAATAAAATTTTAAAACAAAACCATGGGCTGGATGTTTGCCACTTTAAGCGCTGCAATCAGATTCTTGTAGTAGTCGACTCCCGGTTGGTTGATCCGACCGATTCCATCGGGCAAAACCCGCGGCCAAGAAATGGAGAACCTATAGTGACTCACCTGACGGATGAAAGTTTTAGAAAAAAAATAAAGAGAGACTCACGTCATCGTAAAATTAGCACAACAAATGCAACGAAGAAAAGAAGAGGCTAGGCCGATATTATTTAGCATATCCTGTTTTGCCTTGTTACATTCAAACTCTTGAGGGCGTCCACGTCTTTCTGATAGAAATAATAACTGTTGCAGGCCGTCTGACCGGTCGCTCCCTCTGCAACAATGCCCGGCTGAGATGTGTAAGTATCCCAAATGCTAGGACCTTTGCCTGTTCAAAAACATAATTCGTGCGTGTTTGAATTTCATTTTGAAAAAAAGGTTTAGTTTGTTGTTTTTTTACCATCAACGTTCCAAGCGCCTTCGATCTGGTGGGCGCTCGTAGCCGAGGCCCAGACAAAATTGGGTGGGAACGTGTCGTAAAGTAACGGCTCGTCGACGTAGATACAAGAGACGGGCACAGTTTTATCGTTGCCAACGAGTAAAACCATTAGCAACCAACCCATCCAGTTGATGTTGGCCATCGTTGTCTTCTTTCGTTGCACAGTTCTTCACTCTTTTTCTTGGAAATGTCAAATGGAAAACTCGTTTTTGTAGTAATAATAATGCACCTTCGTCAAGTCGCGATGCCTCGAAAACGATCTAACCGAGCCGATAACACCAACAATAACAACCGGTTGTTGGCTTTCGCTCTTCGTGTATCGTCAGATTTCTTATCGAAATATAAAATTTTTGTTTTCTGTTCAAAGTTTGAGCGATTGCCATGGTACGACGAGTCATTCGTTATCCCGTCTTTTGCTGGTTTTCATCGGGCCAAACTTGCACGTTATTATCGCTTGTTGGCTGCCTTGTTCTTTTGTTTGTTTTCATTGAATTTTCTGGTTATCTATTTGACTTTGGAATTATCTATTTATTTTTTGCTCGCATCCATCACAGACAATAATGGAAGTCTTGCTCTCAGCTGGCTAAATGCTTAACTTGTTTTTATTGTTATTTCCCACTTTCATTTGATTGTAAATGTAAAAGCCAAATTGATTAAGTGTGCGAGTTAATAACCGATTGGGTAATTGTTGCAAGGCTGATCGGCAGTAAACCCGTTATCGCGGATTAATTGAGCGTAGTAACGACCGGAAGCTTTGGCCGTCCGGTTGAGATCCGCCGTAGCGAAATCCACGTTAAAAATGCCGAATTTTTGCCTGGCCAAAAGCGTTGAGGTTAATCATTTGTTTTCAACAAAAAATTGAAATGGAAATGGCATTACGTGTAACCGCTTCCCCATTCGAAATTATCCATCAGACTCCATGCGGCGTATCCAATCACTTTAACTCCGTCCTTGATGGCTGTGCGACGCTTAAACGTTAGGCTCAAACTTTCGTTAAAATGCATCGTATATACTACAAACCTTTGAGGACATTGTTGATGTTATGTTTGTAATAGTAAACTCTCATTAAATCGTCCAAATTGCCCGCGTTGTCGCTGAATCCGTTCTCCGTGATGATGATGTCGGGATCGTTGAACCGATCACGGATCCACTTGAGGGTATTTCGCATTCCGAACGGTGTGATCTTCAACCAACTAGAACCCGATCTTTAACACACACAAAAAAAAAAGAAATAAAAACCTGTATTTGACATTTATTTTTTTAAACTTAAATCAATTGCAGGTGTTGAAGAAGTCGATGCCAAAACTGGGAAAGAAAACTTACCCGTACCAGGATGGATCGTAAGAAGTTTCAATATCCTGATCTGCGCTATAGTCTACGATGCTGATATCTTGGATCTTGTTGATGGTCAACGAACCCGTGTAATAATTGAGTCCGAAAAAATCCGAACTTCCCTGGACCAACAATTTCTGCTCGGCCGTGAAAACGGGCAATCGAGACGGATTGTAGCCTTGGGCAGCGCTCTTCTCGTCCACCTTTTGACGTATTCGGGTATTTTTATTTATTTATTTATTTTTTAAATATGCAAATTCTATTTATTTACCTTTTGTCTCATAACGGCAGGATATTCACCGTTACCGAAAATTGGATTGGCGAACCATCCGCCAAGGAATTGCATGGCCCGTTCGGCTGCCTCTTGACTGGACACTTGATCGTCTTTCGGGTCGTACCAGTTAATGTTCAACGTGATTCCTGCCTTACCTGTTGACCGAAAATCATCGAATTATTTAAGTAAGTCATTTTTGTTTATGTTTTTTTTGTTTTAAATGATTGTTAAAATTGTAGAAAGGAATAACCTTGTTGTGTTGGCTTAAATTCCGACTCGTAAAGACGATAAGCTCTAGCGTGAGCTAGAATTAAATTATGGCCAGCTTGGTAGGTAAAAGTTCCAGGGCCATACCGTCCTGTTTGTTGTTGTTGTTGTTAAAAATGATTGTCGTCGTTTATTGTAATCTATTGAATGACATTAGAGAACACGTAATTATACCCGGAGCGTTGATGCCTGATCCATATCCTGAAACAAATGTAAATGTCTTTCAATGCCAATTTTCCCTTCGTTGAACTACTGGTCTTTTTTTTTAAAGATTTTACCTTGGTAAGCCACAACCCATGGTTCGTTAATGGTGATCCAGATTTTGACCTTGAACGAAAAATCAGCATATCGTATAGTAATGCGCAAAAAATTGCCTTGTGACGTGGAAAATGGTCATAATAGATAATTACATCATTGCCGAATTCCGTGTAACAAAGACGGGCGTATTCTTCAAACCAGTCGGCAATGCTTGGATTCAGCCATCCGCCCATATCTTCCAGCGATTGCGGCAAATCCCAATGGTACAAAGTCACCTAGTTGTTTTTACGTTTGAAAATCATTTTAACCCCAAGATAGTGGAAAAGGTTAAACAAATGCCATCGACCTTTTTTTGTTTTCTTTTTTAAATAATCGTAAAAAAGAAGAAAAAAAAAAAAAGAAATTCGTGTTCACCATGGGTTCGATGTTGGCTGCTTTGAGTGCTGCAATCAGTCTCTTGTAGTAGTCAACGCCCGGCTGGTTAACTTGACCAATGCCGTTAGGCAGAACTCGAGCCCAAGAGATTGAGAAACGATAATGAGACACCTTTTGGGATCATCATCATCAGAAAATAATAAGGCCTTTGTTATGTATAGCATAGGGGGGGATAAGTATATAGTAGCAGGTAGTAGTAGAAGCTGCAGATCAAAAATGTAATGTGTTAACTCACTCCCAAACTCTTGAGGGCGTCGACGTCTTTCTCGTAAAAGTAGTAGCTGTTGCAGGCCGTCTGACCGGTTGAACCATCTAATACAACGCTCGCATTGGTCGTGTAGACATCCCAAATGTTCAGTCCCTTACCTGGAATATTTTGGAGACGTTTTTTACTTTTTGTGGATTTACTTGTCATGTTTTATTTTATTTTAGAAAAGCCAGGAATGGTCAAGTCATTTCGGCGGCTACCGTCAGCATCCCATCCGCCTTCTATCTGATGGGCACTCGTTGCCGCTGCCCACATGAAATCGGTTGGAAACGTGTCGTAGAGTAGCGGCTCATCGACGTAAATACCGGTGACAGTACCCACCACTACCAGTAGCAAACATGTTAATTTAATCGCCATCTATACGTACATTCAATTGTTATTCCAACTCGTGTATGTGCAATTTAATACGTTAATTACAGTCAAAATAAACATAACAGACCTTTGTGTCCACAAATTTGGGACCTTCCCAGACGATCGATTGGCCTGTATCTACCAAACACGATGCTCCTTATGTGGACGAGTTACTGTTATCTTTGTGTATTTTCCATAGCGTGATGTCTGTACGTTTTATCGAGATTGTTATCGCTATGCACACACACGAAGCCGGGGTCTTGTCTGGATAACTTTTATCGATTTTAGAAGCCTGGGCGTTTTTTTTTTTTTTTGAGGTTTGAATACGTTTATTCAAACAGTTTACAGGTCAACAAAATTTCAAATCGCGGTTACCAATTACAGACATACTTTCAAAAATGGATTATTTTTTTTTTGTACATTTATCATTTCTTTTTCTTTGTGTCTCGTGACAACATAGAAGCCGGCGAATAGAATAAGATTGCAAGTTGAACACTAATCCGACGAGACGAGATGAAAAACCGAAACACGATAACGACAAAACGACAAAAACAAAAAATTCAATGGTTCATGATTATAGAAAATGGATAACCCAAAGTTTTTCTGACATTATAGCCACTGCTGTCCACAGAAACAGAATCTAAGACCGTGTGCCTCACTATATAGCATCCCTTCTGAAGTTGTCTGAACAGACTTGTCACAAATGTTGCTTCAAATTGGAGACTAACTTTATATACACATAGTTTTCTTTGTGTCGAAATCAGGATTAAATGGGAGGTGGGAAGATTGGGCTGTTGTAGCGATTGCAGCTAGTAACCAAAAGTCTCTTGAGATGCGTACACCATATAGAGGAAGCCATCTTCATCCTGCTCCCTTTGGAAGAGTTCAGCCATGGTCATAGAGATGCTGGCCATGCTACGTTGATTAACCAACAGAAAGAAGGCCTGGTTTGGATTCAACTGCATGCGACGTCTGAAAACAAAAGGAGAATGTTGCAATGCAACATTTTGAAATGGGGTTATGACATGTTTAATGAAACAAAGTCAGAAGTGCTGCCCTCTACATAAAGTCTTAGTTCAAGTACCACAAGAAATTGAGGCCAATACGAGATTAGATTGCTACCTCAATATTTTGATGAGCTCAGCAACAGTTACATGATCGGGGACAAGAAATTTAGTCTTGTCCAACAGAGGTAGATTTTTCTCTCCAGAGAAACGCTCGACAATAATAGGTATCTTGTTTGGATGAAGTTCTCTCACCATGTCTGCATCCTTGACTCGTTGACCTGTATTATTAAGCAATCGTCCGAAAAAAACACAATTAAAACAAGACAACTATGATTTATTGAAAAGCTGTGGCTCACCGTAGGTCCTACGCTCTTTGAAAGAAGTCTGCGTCATTTTGCTCATCACTTTTGGGCGAGAAATGAGTTTAAAAAATGCGAATAAAAGAAAAGAACTTGGGCGAAGCTAAAAAACAGCTGACACTCCAGCGACCCAGCAACAAAACAACAACAAAGGAAGGCGACTTTGAGTACTAACGCGCAGGTCCTTGGCCTCGGGGCTACTATGGCCCTAGTGGGGGTTCCGATTGACGGCTTTGACGCTTTTTGTTGCAGAAAATATGGATTTTTTCTCGTATCCGCAAGTCGAAAAATCACCGAGCGGAATGAAAAGAAAGTAGAAACGAAAATTTTTAAAAAATATTTCTGTGAGAAAATTTCGAAGCGTGTGACGACACGACTGAATGACGTTGAACCAGACTGTGCACTGTCACAACAAAACTGAATCAAAACTGGGGTTTGTTGTGCCTTGCTGCGGAGTTTGCAGTGCGCAATAAAAAACATGCCAATGACGCAAAAGTTTTATTAGACGGCCATTTCTCCAAACCCAATACGTCGAAAAGCAATCTCACCTTTCTTTTCCGCAGATCTATTTTCTCCCTTTCTCTCCCACTCACGTCTTTTCTTCTCAATCGTCTTTATTTCTTTAATCTTGTGTAATATTTTGCCACCATGTTCCCCCACGTCAAGCGATTTTTTTTTTCATTCAGGTGGCACCGATTCTTCATTTAAGTAGCGACCACTAGATGGCCTCAAGAGTTCTTCACTGGCTCGCTTTCAGGGCTGGGTTGGAGACGCGCGTGCTTGAGGGGGGGAAGTGCTGGTTGCCGAAGCTTTGGGAAATTTTGGAGGGGACAGCTTTGGGTAGTACAAAAAGCGCCTCAGAGTCGGGGTGGCGAAGGCATCACGAGTGGGCATGTGAGTGTGTGAATGCGGTTCTGTTTCCTTTTGCTTGGGTCTCCACAGACGGTTTCCCATTTTCCGTGCTGTGCACATACACACACACACACACACGGCGTCGTTGTCGTCACTCTTTTTTTTTCTTGGACAAATCCTCCCGTTGTTTTTTTTTGTGTGTGTGGGAGTCAAAGTGACAACATTGATAGACCCTGAAGAAAAAGAAATTGTGTATTAAGAGGAAAATTTGTCGAGAAATTTGTGCGTGTGTTTATTCGTTAAGTGTCGAGAGTTCTGAAGCCAGCAGACAACTCAGCGCGCGGCCATTGTTCTTCCCCTGTGTCTCCCCCGCCACAACTTTATCCCAAACTTTTTTTTTTTTTTGCCGGGGCACCTTCAACTCATTTTTTCAATTTCATCTGTCCATTAAATAGAGACGATATTTGTGCGTCTACACACAAATTGGCATTAAATTGCACCCTAAAAAAAAACATTTTTAGGAAGCCGGTTAGAAAGAAGAAAAAAGGAAGGAAGGGGGATTTCTGTGTGTGTGTGTGTGTATATGTGTTGTTGGGGAGGGGGGAGAAACAGTGTGTGTGTGCGCGCCAGGCCCAGACCGAATGGCCTTGCCTGTGCATATTTGCCGCCAGTCGCGTCCAAGATGGAGGATGCCATCAGCTGTGGAGTAAGAGTAGGAACAACCAGCAGCAGCAGCTACAGCAACGCGGCTCAAGTGCGAGTGGTGTGAGTGGTTTGGTGGTGGTGTATGTTATATTGTGTGTGGATGTGTGTTTTTCTCTTTGCCACCTTTTCGTTTTTGGGGGGGTCCAAATTGAAAAACCCGAAAATATCTTCACTTCGAATTTGGAGAAGATAATCATTTGAATAAAAAACTAAACGTTCACGAGAAGAAGATAAGGAAAAAAAAAGTGTCGTGGTGCGTGTGTATACCTCGTGCGTCCTGTGAAAATAATCCTACATCAAGTTTTGAAAATCAGTAGGCAAAAAATCATATCACTTGGAATGCAATTCGTCATCGACTGCTGCCGCCATCTTTAATCCCAAAATAAAATAACATTTTTTTGTCGTCCATTTCTTTTCGCCAGGTAAAATAATCAAACATCATTTTTTTTAAATAATTACTATTATCGTGTCAAAGGGATATTTTCCTTCATCAGGTGTGTATGTGTGTTTGTGTCGGCCATCTTGTGTGTGTGTGTGTGTATGGAAAAAAAATCCGTTTCCCAATCGTAATCTTATCGCTCTGTGTATGTATGCAAGTCGCCGACTTTCGCCACACAGATTATTATTACACACACACACAAGCCCAAAGACACACACACACATACCGGCAAATAAAAAAAAAGAGAAAAGTTGACATTTTCATGTTTGGTTTCCATTTCATTAGCCACCAGGGGCAATAGTAAAGAAGGCATGTTGAAGAGAGGGGGGGGGGATATGTCGTCCGTCTGTGTTTGTGTCATCTTCTTTCCACTTCCCCCCACTAATATTTTCGGTTTAGCCCCAAGGCGCTCGGATTTGAAACTGTTAAGAACTTCTTTTTTTTTTTTTTAGTTAAATGAAATGAAAAAAAAAAAATCACCCAATCCCCTCCCTACAAAATGGCGGCACTCCTCCCCCTGTAGAACCCCCCAAAAAAAAAGAAAGAGAGACAAGAAAAAAATCGTTTCCATTCACTTCACACATAAGCGGAGTGCATTCATCCGGCATCTTGTTTCCCGCCATTCGCTATTCTCTTGTTTTTTTTTTGTTGGCTAAAAGATATTTCATCATTGCATTCTGCCTTTTTTTTTTGATTCCTTGAAGTCAATTTCTTTTTTCCTTTTAACTTCTGAAATAAATTCAACGTCACGAAGGGATCAGAAAAACAAACAAAAGTCCTCCCTCCCCCCTATCATAAATTTCAGTTGCCAAAATATTCCATCCAACCGCTAGAGGCTCTGATTGACCCCCATGTGAGTCAACTAATCAAAAACTGGAAGTGCCAGTTTTTCGAATTACAATATAAAAAAAAAAAAACAACAACACAAGGAAAAATAGAGACAAGTTGAGAACTTGGTTTTCGGTACAGTTCCACACACGAAAGAAGAAGAAGAAGAAAAAAAAAATAATAAAAACTCCAAAAAAGACGAAAGGCATTTTTATGAGGCCGGGGGGTTATTAAAATAAAAATGGATGCCATGGCACACAGCACAGCCAGCAGAAGAAGAAGAAGAAGAAACTCAAAAAGGAGGGTTTGGATGAAAGGTTGGAGTACAAGAAGAAGAAGAAGGAGGACGTGTTTTTCTTTTTAAAAAGCCCCTGGAGGCGGGTCCCGGTCAGCTTCCCCCCCATAGGACACACCACACAAAAGTATTTGCCCTTCAAAAAAAAAGAACTTTACCACCACCTTTTTTTTTTCTGGGGTCCCTCCGAATAGAAGTGGAAAGGAGGAAGTGCTGGATGAACGGTCGGATCTAAAGAAACTCAAAAACGAATTTTTTTGTTTTTCTTTCCTTTTAAATGGCTCGTCTATTTTCAGAGAGGCAACGTCGCTTTTCCATCGGGTCGACGACGTTTTTGTTTTAAAGTCGGAGGAGGATTAGGTTTTTTTTTTATTTTTATATTTCGGTTTGGTGGGAACATATGAGACTCACACACACACACACAAATTTAGTACTACACTCTGTCCAGTTGAAATAGATGGGGGTTGGCTATCAGTTGTTTATTGACCTGTGCTTTTTTTTTTTTCTTTTTCAAAATCGTAGTTGTCCCTTCCACCACCATTTTGTCGGGTAGAAAACATTTCCACTTCACGGTTGTTTGAACGCGTTCGTTCTTCTACACACAGCCAAGCGGAGCGGACCAGTTGGAGCAGTCAATGTCCCAATATATCCCGTTTCCTCTTCTGATTACCTTGGGTGTGTGTCTGTATGTGTGTGTGTGTGTGTTTTTTTGTTTTTTAAAATTTATTTTTGGGTATTTTTCAACACGCACCACTGCCGCTACTCTCTCTCTCTCCCTGGCCGTCCGTCATGAAAGTCGCTCTTCAAAAATAGCCTCGAGGGTGTAGGAACAGCAGCAGCTCAGGCCCTTGGCCTTTTTCCTCTTTTCTATATGACGGGATTCTTTCTTCGAATCACATTTGGTTTAAATAGAAAGAGGGGGGAACAAAACGATTTAGATTTAATTGATGCCGTCAATGAACTAGACCAGACAATTGAAAATTCAAATTTGGCGCCATGCCAAAAAAAGAAAGGTTTCGATTCATTTTTGCTCCAATCAACTTTTTGAACATTTTTTTTTTGTTTGTTTCCAAATTTGGTAAAATTATTAAAATCCACGTCGACGTTCTCCGAGTTTTTATTTCGTTTTTCTTTTGTTTGGCTGATGAGAGTCCCCTGATAGAGGTGAACGAATACGAACAGGCACCATCCGGTTTTCAGGTGTGCGTGATGAGGCGATGAGACAAATCTTTCCAAGAAAATTAGGTCTCTTTTAGGGTTGATTGTCATGTAATGTGTGTTTCTTTCTCTCTTTTTTTAAACACACACGACCGTGATGTTCTTTTTTAAATCGTTGAAACGTATTAGAATGAATTGATTTTCGTGGAAGTACTTTTGTGTGTGTGTGTTTGACATTTTTCGAACCTCCATTTTCTTTTTGAATTTGGTTTGGTGATCTTTTGAACTGACAACAACCCAGGAAGATCAAATTTGAAGAAGACAACAACAACAAAATGTAATGAAAACAATAAGAATCCCCCACTTTCCTCGCGGGCATCAACGGGATACCCAGGATACCCATTTCCTTCTTGTTACGATCACAACACGTCAAAAGGTCGCATGCCGGATGAATCGTACTCGGGTCACTAGGTGTCATCTGTTCCTCCCTGCCCCTCACCTCCCCCCTCCTCCTCCTCCTCCCCATTTTTATTTAAAAATTTTCTTTTTTCTTTTCTTAAATCACGACAAGCTAAAAAGGGATTTTTTTTTTTTTTTAATTATTATTTTGAAAATAACCAAATTCAATTTTTGGCGGGAAGAATCGTCAGATGTGCGCAGTGGCGCCGATTTCCAACGTGGGGATGAAGAACGAAGAGAGGACGCGGCCCTCTATTATTATTGATCGGGCGCGCGCGTACACACTCACGCACGAGGAGGTGCGATGGAGAGCAAGGGGGGGGGTGACGTTGCATCGTACACAAACTTTTTTTTTTTTATCTTTTGGGTGTTGCAAATTTCTCTTTTAAAAAAAAAACTACAACAAAAACTAGCGAAACGAGAGATAGTCTCTAACAAAATGAAATTTTGTTGTTGTTGTCCCATCATTAAAAAAAAAAATCTTAAAAAAAATGTAATGTATTGAATTTTTCTTCTTCAATCGTTGGAAATCAAATTGAGAAAATGATTGAATCCGTCGATATCGGGAGGACAGGCCGAAAGTTTCCGTGTGTGTGTGTGTGTGTAGTTATCGACCGTGCCACCCTCCGACGCCACCGCAGCTCCCTCCTCTTCTCCTTATTGCCTCGCTCTTGTCAGCTGGGGCGCATCGCGCACGCATAGACAGTTATTTATAATTCACTCCCTTACTCCTCGTGCTTTTCCTCTTCTTCGGTCGTCTTTTCTTTTCTGACGCTTCTCTCCCTCTTCTTTTTTTTTTTTTCTTCACATTTTTTTAGTTTAGTTTACCATCGTGAATTCTTTCCCGTTTTCATCTTCTTGCCATCCCCTTGGGTGTGTATGTATATATAGAGAAAGAAGAAGAGGAGGAGGAGGGATGGTGAACGCAGTGAAGTTCCTTCTTCCTCTTTTTTTTTTTTATTTCTTTTCACGATGCCTCCGTCCCTCCTCTTTTAAAGACGAGGAGAGGAGGAAACCACGTACACACAAAACACATTCACCACACACACACACACACACACACACCAGCGCACTGGTCTCTCTGTGTGTGTAGTAGCAGTCAAATAGTAGTAGTAGTAATAGTAGCGCGGCGTTGCCAGATTTCAGGTCTTCCTATATAATTATTACAATTTAATTGTAAATTTCAGGTTAATTTTTTGTTTGTTTGTTTTGAATTAAATCGCTAGACAACGTTAGGAGGGGAGGAAGAGAATTTTCGGTTGTTGAATTGTTGCAACGAAGGACGGAGTTGGTTATGTTTCGGGGGGCAGGTTAGAACGGAAGAGGAAGTGTGTGTGTATGCGTGGAACACCGGCCGTGTGTCTGCTATTCAAGGCCGCCCTACGCGCCTTTAACTTGTAGTTTGGTTCGTTTTGACAGCGTGTCTGTTTTTTTTTTCACGTCTGAGATTCTATTTTCTGTTTTTATTTGGTTAAAAAAAAAAAAAAGGACGTTAAATTGGGAGGATAAGACAGGGACGAGTAAACTTATTAAACGATGATGCGTATTTATTTTTCCGAGAGGCAGGTTTTGCCTTGATTTCGTTTATGGGTTGGGAAAGGTGGGAGAGAGGAGACAAAACGGGTGGCGATTGCCCTTCAAAGTTAAAAAAATAAAATAAAAATAAAATGCGTGTGTTTTGTGTGTGTGTGTGTGTGTGTATTCGGGAGCCCTCAAACGGCCGTGATGGATGGACCACCAAGTCCACCTCACATTTTCATGGATGGAGGGAGGGAGGGCTTTCGATCCCCCTCCCAACCACCTTCTTTTCTTTTCTTGTTCAAAAAATATTTTTATTAGATTTTTTTTTGGTGGGGGGGATTTCTTGGAACCAATGAACACGTTTCGTGTATGTCTGGAAAGAAAAGAAAGACGGGCGGTGGTAGTGGGGTTGGGAGGCGCCCAGGTAAATGGAAGGGAAGAGCCAGGTGATTATTTATGTACACAGAAAAAAGGAGAGAGAAGATGGTGGTGGTGTGTTAACCTTGAAAAACATTAAAAAGAGGAAGAAGAAGAAGAGGAAAAAAGACAACGGCGGGAAAGGTTTTCTTTTGAAACGATGTAAATCAACGAGTGCAACAATCTCATTTGTTATATCTCTCCCCCCCCCCTTTTTTTTTCTTTCTTTACTGGGAGAGGCAATTGCGTTCATGAAAAAAAAACGGGTTTTTTTTTTCTTTGGTGTCTCGTGTTTTTTTTTTTTAGCATCCGGTTGACGATTGTCTCCTGTTGCAGTTTTTGCTTCTTCCATTTTAATTCAAAGTTGTTTAGAATTCGAGGTTTCAAAATTTCAAGCGTTGATTACGTCATTTCTATTTATGGAGATTCTGATTTTGAAGGGGAAAAGAAAAACAAATGTCTTGTTTTTAATTCCCTGCTCCTGAGTTTGCCTCTTTGTACTGGCCCTAAGGTGCTGTACCCGATTGCGTTTCAAAAAAACAAATAATAAGTCTCCATTTATGGTGTTCGCGTATCTCATTTGAACGAGTCGTAACAACTGATGAGGTGAATGATTTTCTATTTTTCATTAAAAAAAAAAGAAGAAGATTTTACAATGATTTTTTTCTATTTCAACGGGAGTAGGGACGGGTTGATGTGCAATCCCTTTTGTCTCGTTTTCTTTATTTGGGGGGAGAGAGTAAGGTGACGGCGCAGTAGAAGAAGGTTTTTGGTGGGGGAGAGTTGACATTGTGATCAATACCGACCGAGAAAACCTTTCCTCCTTGTCCTCCCACCGTCAATCCACCCCACTCGGCTTTTATTTTGTGCGTGCCGGCCCACCCTCCCCCATCGATAACAATGACGTCATAACACACACACACACACGAGAGTCCAGGAGTCGGGGAGACGACGCACAACTTGGCAAATCAATTCAAAAAGAAAAGAAATATAGATATAAATAATAAAAAAAGAGAAAGAAAGAAATCTTCAAAGCTGATTTCCTGCTGTGCTGCCATCTAATGTTAACGAGAGGAAAAAAAGTTTTTTTTTTTCCTCTAATTTTGAAATGTTTTTTTTTTTGTTTTTTTGTTTTTCGTTTTTCTTTTTGAATAAGTCGTGGAGAATATTTATACAACACCTTTGGGCTATGCGTGAGTTCGATGGTGGAAGACGGAGAGGATATGATGCAGATTTCTTTTTTGTATCGCTTCTTCGTCCAGGGTGGCAGTTGGTCGGGATCAAGGCCGTTGTCATGACGATGACGGTCACGATAGGTGGCATCGAGCCGCACGTTTTGCTTATTTTTTTTTTATTCATTTTTAAAAATAAATTTTCTTGTTGGTGAAAGATCGATGCCCTGCATGGATTTTTAGATACTGAATTATTATTTTTTTTTTCGTTCCATTTTTTAAAAAGATTGTTTTTATGAGTTATTTTATTACAGCTGAACAGTTGCGAATGGAATAGTTGAAAGGAAACGAAATGACTGGGAACTGAAACAATCATACGTGTCAATGTCAGATGGGTGGGTGGGTTGGGGGAAACCCGCCCGAATTGAAGGACAAGAATCAACGTTTCCATTTTTTTTTCTTCTTCCAAATTAAAAAACAAAACAAATGAGACAACAACAAACACATTTGGAGTGTCAAGTTTGTTTGGTTCAAAGTCGTTTGCTCTGGTCACTAGATGGCATTCAAATAGCCAAAGGCTAAAGAGGGGGGTAGGGTTTTTATTGATTCCCTCCCTATCCACCCCTTATTTCCATTCTGTTGTGTGCGTCCTCCTTACCCATCCTCTCTCCTGAGTGGGTCTTGTGTGTGTATGTGTGAGTGTGTCTCCTACATAAGCTTCGTGTTTTGTTTATCGACACCGTCGCAAAAAGCCCACGCAGCATTAACATCGATAGAAAGAAAAATCCCAAGTTAACGGTATAGGATTTAAACGAAATCTGCCAAATTGATCAAACAGACCCCCCCCCTTAAAAAAAATATATATATATACATGAACAACGATAAAAACCTTTTGCCAATATTGGAGCATGTTTGCGTGTGTGTGTGATCTCGTAGTAGTCCCAAACAGAAACGAGAGAAACACAACAACAGCAGACGCCCGACAGTTCCGAAATAGAATCATCTCCCCCCGCTCTTTCGGTCCTCTTTCTATTTCTTACGTTGTGCGTATTTGGAAAAGCAAGTTTCCTAGAAAGGCTTCGATACATTCGATTTGCTCTCAATAAAAAAAAATTAATAATAATAATAGTAGATGGGTATAGTTAGGTTCTACCTCTTTCCACACGGACCTCCAGTTCGAATCCTTCACCCACCATTTTTTTTTTATTATTTTTTCCCATTAATTATTCAACGAAAAAGAACTGAATTACATCATTGTTGCCATTTTGAAAATCTTTGTTTTTAAAAAAAGAATATTTCTATTTTTAATTTTTGTGCTAGAAATTCATTTCTGGATGATTTGACGGTTAATCAAATCGAACCTCGAAAAGTTTTACATCTTTTAACGATCATAAAAAAAATAATGCCGTGTTATATAGAAGGGAAAGTGAAACTTGAGAGAGAGAAAAAAAAGAGCAAAAGAGAAAAGTCAATCCGAGTTGCGGTAGAGATGGGTGGGGGTGTAGTTGAAATAGGTGGACGGGTGGCCTGAGTATAGTCTACATAAGTAAACGGATCGATATAGAGTGTCCCTTCCGGCCGTTGGATGGCGTGCTTTAGAGTGTCGAAGAAATCGGCCGCTCGGCTAATTCAATTGAAATTAAAAATTTTACGAAAGCTCTGAATTATTTTACGATTCATAAAAAATGCGTGATCAAAAGGGAAGAACGGTGGCGTTTGGAACTAAGTCTTTGGCTTTCAATAGCCGAGTTCTGGAAAGCGCATTGGTTGATTTGGCAACCCGTCTCCATGGTTATGGCACTAGCGTAGTCTGCTAGCAAAAAAACGTCAATTCTTTTTCTTTATTGTTTTTTTCCAACGAGCAAAATCATTTCCAGCCCAGTTTTTTCTTTCTTTCTTTCTTTTTGCAGTACAGCCATTAGATCTTGTTTATCTTTTGTAAGACTCGTCTTTCTCTCGTCATCACGTTGTGCAGCCATTTTGCAAATATGATGCATCGTTCTATTTGGCATAGAAAACTGTCCGAGTGAAATCCAATTGTCAAAAACCGCAACGCCCCAAGTGATGAAACGTTGTCGATTTCTTTTTCCTGTCCAACATGCACACACCTTTCTTATCAGCTCTAAACGCAATCACTGTAAAGCCTTAAGAGCGTTACATCAAAGACTCTAAACTAAAAAAAAAAAAAAACGAACAATTTTGCACAACTCGAAAGTGTTTCTTCAACTTTCCTCAATCGCACATCGTTTCACCCAACTTGTAACTAATAAGCTGACGTCTTGCAAATGTAGTTTTACCTACCTGCTCATTATCCTAATTGAAATTGAACCCCAATCTAATAGACACAATTTTATTGGACAAAAAAAACAAATATTTAGATTGGCGAAATTGCTGGTGTGATTTCCTTTTATTTTTTGGGCCGCTCCGCTCCGCTGTGGAGAGGACGACGCCGTGGAGGACTCGCCGTGGCTGGACCACTGCGACCAAGCGACCCGCCCGCCGCCTACCACCAGCAGGGGCCGAGGTCTACTTAAGGCAGCCCAGCTTGCTTCCGCTAGCCGCCGTTGATTGACCATGAGCAAAGAGAGCAAAGAGAAGAGAGACAAGAAAGGGGGCGGGGCAGCCGGACAAGCCAACCAGCAACAACAAGCCCCTCCTACCTCGTCGTCGTCGTCATCGTCGTCGTCGTCTTCGTCTTCGTCGTCGTCGATCGGCAGTTCGGTGTCTCCATCTCACGGCTCTTCGGCGCCCGGCTCCAACAGCAACGGCGTCAACAACGTGTCGGCCAACATCATCAACAACCTGCAGTCGGAGAACAGTCCGACCACGCCGGCCACCTCTTCCGTGCCGCCCCTGGCCCTCCAGCAGCCGGCCACGCCCACGTCGTCGTCGAGCACGTCGTCGGCCGTGTCCAATTCTTCATGCCCCGATTCGTCACCACCGCCACTGCAGGCCGATCCGTCCGGCAGCGCGGTGGCCGTCAATCACAAGGAAGATTCGGGCTTGTTACAACAGCAACAACAACAACAACAGGGCGTGTCGTTAGTGAGCAATGGTGAGAACAATTCGAGTGATTTGTTGTTGACGCCAGGTGACGTGGTAAACAATCATCAACATTCACCGTCGTCAGTGGTCGGCGGAGGATCAGGGGCGCCCTTGGCATCGTCGCCGCAACAACAACAACAACATGGTGGTGGGGGTGGTGGGGGCGGTGGTATTGGCAATCATTTAACTAGCAACGGACCGCCCACTCCATCGTCAGGTGGTAACGGTGGAGGTTCAAATCTCCTCGACCTGAAAGGACCCAACAGTAACAATATGGTCAACGCCAATGGATCGCTCCTGCCCTCCGGCATGGAGAGTTTCCTCAACGATCCTGGACAAGACGGTAAGCTTTTTGCCCTGCGCTTGGTTGACTTTTGATTGATTCCGTATTTTCTTTTGATTCCTGCCGCGCGCAGCGTTTCATTTTTCGCCCATCGAGTCGGTGAAATCCGGTGGGGGCGGCGAGATGATGGGCGGATCGGGTCCCGATGGTTCTGGCGGACCGGACGGCGGCATGTTTGTCAATCAGCTGTTGAAAATGGAAGACGGCCTCAGCGGAGCAGACTTCGGTCATCGTGAGTTGTTGTCAATTCAATAACAACATTTGCAATCAAGTGGCGATTGAATTAAAAAATACCAACTTGTTCATTGATTTCAGTTTCTGACCCGTGCCAAGGAAACCCGATGGGCATGGGAATGGGCATGCCCGGCAACGTGATGATGGGTGGCGGACCGATGATGGGTGGCCCCATGGGTGGTCCCATGAGCGGACAGATGGGTGGACCCATGGGTGGACCTATGGGAGGACCCATGTCCGGCATGGGTGGACCGGTTGACGGTGGCGGCATGGTTGGCCAATCGCCCCAGCAGCAGCAGCAACAACTTTTGCCTCCGCAACAACAACAACAACAGCAGCAGCAGCAGCAACAGCCCATCAAGCAGCAGCCGGGCAACAGCACGATGGAGGCGCAGTACATGCAGCAGCAGTCGCAGATCTTCGTCTTCAGCACCAGCCTGGCCAATAAAGCGGCCGAATCGGTCCATCAAGGACAATTTCAGACCATCATCGCCTTCCACTGTTCCCAACCCGGAACGAAAAAGATTCTCGAGGTAATTTGATTATCTTTGATTTAATGAAAGGCAAGTGACGGTTAAACTCTTTTTTTTAAACTAGAAATATCCGCCCAAGAATCCAAACAACCGGAATCCGCCCAACTGGATGCAGCAGCAGCAAATGCAACAGCAGCAAATGCATCAGAAACCGAAACAGATGCAGCAGCAACAGCATCAGCCGGGCGGACCCAATCCTTACTGCCAATCGAACATGCCCATGAAAGGCATTGGCGGACATTTCGGGACGGGTCCTGGCCCAGGACCGGGTCCGGGGATGAGTCCCAATCCCGGCATGGGAGGAGGGCCTGGCGGCATGAGCGGACCGGGCGATTTCAATCAAATGGGTGGACCCAACACGATGGGTGGATGGAATCCCGTACGTTTTTAGTTCGATCATCATCAGATTTTCGATTTTGCGAATTTCGAATTTTTACAAATTACAAACTTCGATTTGTTTCTGCAGGGAAATGAACCGATGATGTCGAACATGTCGATGCCTATGTCGATGCCCGGTCAGGGCATGATGCGCGGGCCACCCGGATCTCAGCAGAGCAACATGGGGCCGTACGGTCAGATGGGCAATGCACCCGGAGGTCCAGGCGGGCCTGGCGGGTTGATGCAGCAGCAACAGTGTTGTCCAACGGGTCCTGGTGGGCCGAATCATCCGACGGGGATGGTACCCTGCGGTCCAGCCAGCGGTGGTGGCCCCGTTCCTTGCTCGTCGGCCGGTCCGATGGGAAACCCCGGTGGTCCAATGTGCGCCAACAAAGGAGGACCCGGCGGTATGGATGGATCCATGGGGCAAATGGGTGGGCCAGGATCAGCAGGAGGAATGATGGCCGGCATTCCGGCTGGAAGTCCAATGGGTATGGGAGGACCACCAGGTCCAGGAGGACCAATGGGCATGGGAAACGGCGGCCGTCCTGGCAATGGAAACATGCCCGGCGGACCCATGATGTCCCAGTCGATGCAAGCCGGAAACATGAACATGCCTCCAGGTGTGTCATTGATTAAATTATTTTAAGTTTTACGGTTTCAAGTTCTTTTTTATTAACTAATTATTATTCATTTTTTTGTTTTTCCTGTGGTCTTAGGAGTTAAAATCCCTGACGAGAACTTGACACCTCAACAGCGACAACACCGAGAGGAGCAGCTGGCCACCATAAGGAAGATGCAGCAGTTGCTCTTTCCTGAGAACGCTGGACCCGACGGTGGAATTCCGGGCGGCATGATGGGCCCTGGATCCAGCGGGAGTCCATGCCCGACAGGTCCCGGCAATCAACAACCCGGCATGATGGGTCCTATGAGTGGTGGACCTGGAGGTCCACCCGGAAATCAAGGTGGCATGATGATGATGGGCCAGCAACAGCAACAACCCCCTCACGGCATGATGCCCGGCGGCCCTGGTCAAATGATGATGGGCGGTGGCCCCAACCCGATGATGCAGCAGCAACAGCCGCAGCAGCAGCAACAACAACAACAACAACAACCGCCTCCTCCGCCACCCCAGCAGACGACGTCATCTAAACCGCCGGCCAAGAAGAAGCGAGGCGGAGCGGCGGCGGCGGCAGCGGCGGCCGCTGCAGCTGCAGCCGCGGCCAATAACGCGGCGGGAGGTCCAGCACCAGGTGGAAATAACGGGCCATCCGGACCTATGGGTATGGGTGGCGGTCCGATGGGTGGACCACCCATGGGCGGAATGATGCCTATGAATATGCCTCCCGGGATGGGCATGCCCGGCCATCCACAAATGCACGGCGGACCTATGCAGCAGCAACAAGGCGGGCCGATGGGACCCGGAGGAATGGGTCCCGGCTCCATGGGAATGCAGATGGGCATGGGTGGACCTATGGGGCCCATGGGCGGACCAATGGGTGGCCAGATGGGTGGCCCGATGGGAAATCAAATGGGAGGACCCATGGGCGGCGGTCAAATGGGTGGACCCATGGGCAACCAAATGGGAGGGCCTATGGGTGGCGGCCAAATGGGTGGACCCATGATGGGCGGCCCGATGATGAACCAGCACAATATGGGGCCTATGGGGCCCATGGGCCCCATGGGCGGACATATGGGAAACCCGAACATGATGCCCATGAATATGCAACCGGGCGGACCTGGATCTGGTCCTAGTCCCGGCCCTCGATTACCTCAAGGTGGACCAGGTATGAATGTCTCTTAAACTCGTCCCCGTTATTATTGTTAATTAATTAGCTTAATTAATTTTTTATTTATTTATTCAAATTCTCCATTTGTTTCTCCTTGTAGGCAATATGAGAATGCAAGGTCCACCTCCACCTTACCATCAGACGCAGCGATCGGCCAGCGTGCCCGGTTCGATGACGAGCCCCGGCCCTGGTTCACCCAACGGCACCGCCGGCCTGTCAATGCCTTCACCTCGAGCCGCATCAGGGCTCAATTCACCGGCCGATGGCCAACGAGGGGGTTACCAACAGCAACAGCAGAGGATACCGTCCGGGCCCAGCCCGTCTTCCTCCAATCATTTAAATACTCCGCTCGACTCTCCGAACCCCAACAACGGCGGCGGAGGAGGTCGATCGATGAACCCCAGTAATCCCGGTACACCTTTAGCTGGACCAGGACCACCTCATGTCTCGCCCGGCATGGGTAACCTCATATCTGCTGGACAACCTCAGCCTGGTAAGCGGACTGTGTATAACGGACTCGTCTCCAGGCCAACTTTGGTAACGACTTTCTTTTTGTTTGCTGGTCACCAACCAGATGGCGTGTCGTTTGGCCGCCAGTTGCAGTCATTTGCCCAGCAGAAACAGCAGCACGGTGGCCAGCAGCCGAATAAACAGCAGCAGCAACAGAACGAGCCGAATTTGATGCCCGTTCCATCGCCGCAGCAAATACAGTACCTGAACGCGTTCGAGGCCCAGGAGCTGACCATTCAAAAGCAGCCAAACACCAGCTTACGGGACACGGACATTCTTTCGCCTTCGTACGTTTTCATTTGCATTCACTTCGTTTTGTTGGCCCCTGTTTGTTTTTTTAACGCTTATTTCCTGGTGAAATGTAGGTTGCAGTCTGGGAATATGGACGGAAGCGGATTAGGCTCATCCTGTCCAGACTCTCAGGGCAACAACAATCAAGGTCAGGGCCATAATCGAGGCATGTCTGGCCCCAATACCCCGCTCACGCCGTCTTCCAATGCCAACGACTCGCTACCGCCTCGCTATCCGGGTCATAATAACTCTTCTTCCTGCGGAGGTGGTGCTGGTGCCGGCCCGCAAACGCCGCACACGCCCAACCCTACCAACCCGTTTACGGTGCCCAGTCCCAGCCCAGCGGGTAGCAACAATCAGTGTCAGCAGCAGCAGCAACAGCAGCAGCAGCAGAGCTCTAATCAAAACAACATGGCTGGACCTCACACACCTCTGGCCCCTACAGAGAAGGCCCGTTATCCGGGCCCGTCTCCTGGCCAACAACCTCAGCAGCAGCAGCAACAACAGCAACAACAAGGGCCGCGGACACCCGTCAGTTCCAGCATGGATGGCAGTTCTGGCGGCATGCCTCGAACGCCCGGCAGCATCAACATGGACATGATGGGCGGTGGAGGCGGCAACGGCGGAGGTGGAGGCAATCGGTATCCCGGCTCCAGTCCACAGATGTCGGGAGGTCCTGCCAGTGTCGGTGCGCCTGGATTCAACCAGAATTCTGGAGGTCCCATGATGACTGGGCAAGGACCGGCATCCTATCCGACTGGCCCTGGTGGCCCCGGTATGAAGATGCCTTCGTCGCCTTTCCCGGACTTATCGTCACCCAGGATGGGTGGAGGAGGAGGAGGTGGAGGAGGAGGAGGGATGGGCGACATGAATTCGAGCGGAAACTATCCCGGTGCTCCGTCTGATATTCCGCTGAATCCTGGCGGGACGCCCAACAACGCCATGGGACCTTCGCCCATCTCGTCGGGGCCCCCCAACAACAAGATGTCAACTCCCTTCGATCCAATCTCATCGATGGCTCAAATGTCGCAACAGCTGACGAGTCAAGTCGGCCCCGGACCGCCCATGTCGTCAACGCCTCCACCATCTATGATGATGATGGGTGGGCCGAACGGAATGATGGGCCCTGGCGGAATGATGGGTGGCATGGGACCCGGTGGAATGGGCGGACCTGGCGGACAGATGATGGGTCAATTCAATCCGTCTATGCATGGCATGCAGGGAATGCCACAGCAGATGGGAGATCCCAATTCCGATGATGATGGGTCCCGGCAATGGGGGACCAGGCCAATCAGGACCTGGAATGGTGAGTTTTTTTTGTTGCTTTTTTTTTACTTTGAATACTTTGAAAACTGATGTAATATTTTATCCTGGATAGAACATGCACGGCGGCTATGGACCTGGACATAACATGGGCGGTCCTGGTGGCCAAATGATGGGTCCCGGAGATCCGTCGAAAGGTGGCATGATGATGGGTGGACCGCCAAGACCGTCGATATCGCCAGCATTTCCCGGTCCCGGAATGCAAGGAATGCAGCAACAGCAGCAAGGCCCTATCAATGGACCAATGGGCCCCATGTCTGGTGGCATGCCTAGAATGATGGGCGGCCCGGGCGGGCGAGGTCCCGGACCGTCTAGTGGCGGCCCGTTCAACGGTGCCAACGTTCAAGTGAAGGCGAGTGCGCCCAACACGATCCAGTACCTACCTGCCAGACCTCAAACAACGGCGCCTAGCCCGAGAGGACCTCCAAGCTTAGAATTTCTTCAGCGCTTCACTGGACCCATGTCTGGCAACATGGATGGCGGCAAACCAGGAGCGGGCGGAGGAGGCGGAGGTCAGAATCAGATGTTTTTCAACAGCGGTGGTGGCGGAGGTGGTCCAGGCGGACCTCATTCCGGCATGGGTGGCATGCCCATGAACATGGGCGGACCAAACGGACCTGGCATGGGTCAGCAACCTGGAATGGGAGGACCTATGGGCAACATGAACATGGGCGGCATGGGGCCTGGAGGTCCCATGAACGGCCCGGGAAGTGGCGGCCCGGGACCTAACGGACCCAACAACATGATGAACAACCCAAACAACCCGATGGGTGGACCAATGGGTGGCGGTGGAATGAACGGCCCTGGCCCCGGTGGTGGAGGTGGCGGCGTCATGAGTCCAGGCAACGGTGGAATGAATGGACCGGGTCCTGGCAATGGCGGACCGATGGGAATGCCTCAGCAAATGGGAGGCATGGGAATGAACAACGGCCCCATGATGGGTGGACCCCAGGGTCCTATGCAAATGCAAAGACATCCTGGACCCGGACCGATGGGCATGCGGCCGCAGCAACAACAACAGCAAATGCAATACGGTGGCCCACCGGGCAACCCGATGGGCAACGATCAAGGCGGCATGTACATGGGTCCAGGTGGCAACATGGGAGGAGGTGGCATGGGCGGCGGACCGATGGGTGGAGGTCCGGGCAACAATCCCATGATGATGGGCGGCGGTGGAGGTGGACCGAACCCGAACATGTACAACCCTTCATCCGGTGGTGGTAAACCGTCGTCCGGTCCAGGCGGCGATCCCAATCAAGGCCCGCAGGGTGGAGGAGGAGGCGGCCCTGGTGGATTCAAGTCCTCCCCGTTCATGGGTCCGACCACTGCCGATCCCAACTATGCACAACAGTTCCATAATTTCCAGCAGCAGTTGTACGCCACGAATACGAGAAGTCAAATGAGCAACAACCAACAACAGCAACAACAACATCAACACCAGGCCATGGGTGCGGCCGGCCAGCCGGGCAACTTTTTCGGCCATAAATGAAGATGAAAGTAAAAAGCAATAAAAGAAGAGGGGAAAAAAAAATGGTGTGTGTGGGTTTGTGTGTGAGTGTGATTGTGATTGTGATTGTGAATGAGTGTGTGCGAGAGAACAGAGTGCATGAATTTCAACTGTGGAACTTTTTGACAGAAGACACGGAAGAAATAGCGGCCGGCCAGGTGCTCAGTTGGCTCTTGGCACAAGGCGCACATCATGACTGGACTCCGGTTATAAATCCTTACATTTTTTTTTTTTTTCTTTTCTTTTCCGCTTTTTAACTTCTTCTCCCACCTTCCTTTTAACTCCTGTTGTGTACAGTGTTATCACGTGACTTCTTGTCCACTTTTTCCACCCAACATTCAAAAGACGAGACAGAGCGAGCTGAGAGAGACATCTACCCGCCGACCAAACAACTAAATCAACATAAAACAATCATCGATCAAGATCAAGTAGAAAAAAGGAAAAAAAAAAAAGGAACTATCGCATACCTTTTAGATCTTTCTCTTCTTGTGTTGCCATTTTCTTTTTGTACCCGCGGTGAAAATCATCTGATGATTCTACCTCAACGTGATTTTCGCGAAAAACAAACAAATAATTCGAATATAGTAGAAACAATATTTTGTTTTTTTTTCACTCCTCTCTCTCTCTCTCTCTGAGCTCCTCTGTTTCGTATGTCCAAGATTTGCAAAAAAACAAAAAACAAAAAAACAACGCTCTATTCTGTAAAAGCCGTTGAGATGTGCTGCGTTTATTATTATACATTTTTTTTTTCACTCCCGTCTCTTTTGCATGGCTAAGAACAATAAAAAAAAAATCATTATCAATGACAACTATATTGTGTTTGCGAATGGATTGCTTTTGTATTCTGCTCCTGTTTATTTGTTAGTTGGTTTATTATTATTTTTCTGTGGTCTCTTGGAAAATGTTTCATTGTCGAATGACTCGCGTCGTGTATGTCTCTCTCCTTTGATTTCGTTACGTGTCATATACAATAAATGCGGCTGGAGTAGAATTTAAAACAAATAAAATAAAGAAAACAAAAAAAAATAAACAAAAACAAAATAAAAAAAAGTAAACAAAAAACAAGGCCCAACTGTAATACTGATGATGACTCTAAATTGTATTCTTGTGTGTGGGTGTGTGTGTGAGCGAGCACACGAGCGAGCCTGTGAATATATTTTGAGCTCGCTTTGTCTCTCTATATCTCCTCTGATCACAAACGTTATAATAATAATAATAATATCCTAAAACTTGTTGACATTGCCCACGTTGCGTATAGGCTGCGTGCTGTGTATTCATCCGTCATTGATTTTGAACGTGTTTTTTTTTTTGTTGTTTTATTCCTGCATTTTTTTCTCTGTATTTTTGGTTTTTCTCCGTCTATCTACATCTTTGTGCTGCAAACGTGTTTTTTTTTTTTCACTCCCTCTGTCCTCGGCAAAACAATACATTGTACATAGTGGTTTTTATGATATTCTGCTGTTGTGTTTTTGTTTTGTTTTCGTTTTTTGTACTTCTAGAGATGGAGAACGAAACAGGAAACACTAGATCAACAATTCAAAAAAATGTTATTGGACGCGTAAGTTTAAGTGAAAATTGTATACGTGGGAATGGCAGGTGGTCGAAATCCAATAATCACAAACTTGACATCCCAATGTTCATATCTATCTCAAAGAGAATACTTTGCGTACATTAATATGCTTGTTCTAATCGAATCCATTCAAATTTCAATAACCACAATTGAAATCATTCTTGATAGTGAAAGGAAAATTCAACTTCTTACTAGTATCGTTTTTACCAAACTTGTCTAGCAGAAGCTTTTCGTCTTGTGACAACGTGACTACGTTTCGTATAGTCGGCGTAAACACGTATGTGTCCAGAGTATCTTCACGTGTCTATTGTGCGTCTTTTAAAGGTTTTGTCAGGTAAGCCTAATTTGCGTAAATACTTCATAACTATATAATATACTACATAAAGAATAACGTACATACTTGGTTTCTGTTATGATCTAATTAGTAGAGTAAATCAAAGTGATACCTGGTGAAACATTTGTTGCTTTCCCATTCTGCATAAATCTTTCTTTTTCACTTTTGTCCAATTTGTGTAGACAACAGATTTAAAGAAGAAAATGGAATGCAATTCTACAGATTTATCAATAAACCCTACTCTGGTAGAGAATAAAAATGAAACTGAAACGAAATCAAGATTTGTTGGCAGAAGAAGGAGAAGGACGTTGTCATTGCCCAGTCAGTTACATAAGGCCACATTATCATCTGATAGAGAGGATATGAATTGGTGTCAGTTGAAGGTGAAACTTGAGAAAAGTGATGAAAATAGTGCTGACCAAAGAGTAAGATTTCAAACTTTAAATGACAAAACTGAACTACATAACATTTTGTAATTACATCAGGGAGATGGATCCTCCAGCTCAAAGCCAATGGATGAAGTTGTAATAAAATCTGAACATGGTCCACCTGTCCTGACCTACACCTTACGTAGCACAACACCAGTAAGTGACCCATTATAAAATTTTCACTTCATAAATGAATCATCATTGTAAATTTTTGAAATAGGTAAAAAATAAACCTAATCAAGAACTACTTGAATTCAACAAAGCAAAAAGGAAGTGGACCGAGGATGAACAAATGCATCTTGTTGATATCTTGAATAATGAAGGATATAATGGGGACATAAAATATCTGGCAGCCAAGTTTCCTGGACAGAGTGTTGACAGTTTGCGCTACTTTTTCGTCAGCATGATAAATCCAAAAAAAGAAGAGTGGGAAATGTCGTTGGATAGATACATCAAAATGATAAAAAACGATCATGGACGTCAAAGCTTTGGAGAAAATTGGCCTCAGTTCGTTGATTCCTATTCCAAGTTTGGCAAACACCCTTGCCCGTCTGTGGTTGGTGGGGTTAACTACGCCCTCATATACCAATCTATTGTATTTTTTATGCACGGAGGAATTCCGAAGAGACTAGACGAATGGAGTCAGGCAAAATTATACATTTTAGTGCAACAGTTGAGGAAAAACTTGAAAGATCGATATAAACGTTCAACTACCGAGCATGGCATGACACCGAAAAAGGACATCAAGACACGTGAAGAAAGGAATGAAAACCTAGCTGAGAGGAGAAGCGGGCAGTGGTCTGAAGGAGAATGGGCTGCACGTGAGAAGGCCTTATCGAAAAAAATTCACGTGGTTCGGGAGTTTTTCTTTTCACACGATTGCTTTAATCCCTTCATGTTCCCGCTAGATTAAAAATGGACTTTACGCCAAAACTCTGACCGCCAGGACTGGGCATGGTTCTTTGTGATTTAAATTCAAAATTCAACTACGGCTGTTTTGTATCTTGCAACAGTTGACGTTTTTTACATCATCATTCCCCCCCTGTTTGGAATATTCCACTTCGAAATTCTGGTTCAAGTGCCAAATTTTTTACAGTTGTTTTACAAATATTGTATTGTTGAAATTGATATAATTTATTGCGCATTTTCCGTATAACCAGGACGTCTCAACTCATTCTTTTCCTATCAGTACCTTTTTACCTTTCCTTTTGTGGAAAACGCAAGTAGGAAGAAGTTCGTAGAAAGCTTGTAGAATTTTTTCGGTCCCAAATGAGACCGCTATTCTATTTTTAAATTTAACATTTTAGGCGGAGTGACCACCCTTGATGGATCTCTCTCTAAGAGAAACAGCTGGCCTAAGAGCGCCAGCCTTGGCAACGACCACCCTTGATGGATTGATGGCAGTAAACAAACCCGACTTAAAGTTGCTTCAAATTCCTCAAGCACTTTGAAGTAGTACGATTAATTTCCCCTTTTTTCTGCTAAGTAGATTTGATAGTAAAGGGGAGTTGGGTCCAATTCGAGAGGCAAGTGGCAGCCTACCATTGCCACTTACTATTCCCATTAGCAGGAACTAACGAGACATGGTAATATATCTGGTGGTGAAACAAAATTGATTATTAACCAATGTTTTACGTACAGGCACTTTGATAATTCGAATATCATTTCTCTTTTATAACGACGATGTTTTACTCACCTTTTGTTCTGACAGCTTCTAATTTTCTTTCTATGAACGACCTAACACCCGGATGATGTTTCATGTTGTATTTCAGTGTTATTTGCACTCTGAGTTCGTGCACATGAATGCTGATGAAACATGGCTGAAGTTCCAGAGTAGTTGACCGCTGAAATGCAGAAAATAGTACAGGACCCCTCGACATTAAGTTCATCGTGTCCTGTGAAATCCTATTCAACAAAAGGAAGAGGGAGGATAAACCTCCATGCACGTGGCTGACAAAGGGGTGCACCATTTGGTAATTTAAATTAAAAATTACATGTAGAATTTTACGATGAACCTTGCAAATTAGGCATAATTAACTTTGTGAATATTTACACGTTAAGAACTGGTAATTAAAATCAATGAATACGTACTCTTAAAAAAACATCTTTGAAAGATATTCTTATGCGAAAGAACTTTGTAGCACATAAACATCGTTGGGCTGCTCGTAAACTATACAGCAAATTCTGTTCTGATGTTTTTAAATTATTTAGAACTTTGATCCCTAAGTCTCCAGATTCTACATCCTGTCTTGCTTTTTCACAAGTCTAGCAGTCAGCTCAGTAAACTAAATAAAAATAATGATATTGCTGTAAATCCTCAAATGATGTGGAAGTCTGTTATTTTATATCACAAATGGCTCAGTAGTAAAACATCTGCACGAGAAGCAAACAGTCTGTGGTTCGAATCCCAGTAATAAACATGTTGATAATATATTTATGTGTTTAGATATTCACGTGCACGGGCATTTACAAACAACAACAAACAATGAGAAGTGGCCACAGCTACACACAGTCAGGGAAGTAAAATCTTTCAACAATTTTCTCCAAGTCCAGAAGTTGATCCTAAAATCACAAGGAATAATAGTAAAGTATATATAGCATTCTTAGCTCAATGGTATAGCATCGACCTAGTAAGTCGAAGGAATGGGGATCGATTCCCACACGCGTTACAAATAACAAACCTAACAATTATAATTTCATTGTTATAAATCTTGCTGCACATGAACATGCAGAGCATTGTGCTCTTGCATTCATGCTGCTTATTCATTAATGACACTTGAAAAAAAAAAAAAATCTTGTGTAATTGAGACAGCTGCTGACATTCGAACTTCAGACGTATGAATCACTAGTCCACCATGCTACCATTATGCCATATATTAATTACGTTAACTTAATACAAGATTTGAGGGCGTATCGAAGTATGAACTGCAAATAAGGTTATTTATTAAAACTTAGTAAATTGTTGAATGTCAAAATTACCTAAATGGTAAAGCCTCGGTATGGTTATATAAAGGTTTAGGGTTCGATCCCCAAGGCAGTTAACAATTCTTATCAAAATAAATACAAAAACGAAATAGATACAAAAAACTTTGTTATCCCTTCATCCCCCCCACAAATCCACCACTATTTTGTACATTTACCACTTTTTCATTTTTGGCCAAATTTTAAATTTGGCTTAAAATACATGATTTAGATTCAGAATTGAATGAAAATCACGGAAATCAGGTTTATTTTTCTATTGGTCTTATAGTTTTTCATTTACATGTTAAAAACCATAAATGAAGTTGGTGCGCTAACAGAACTGTTTTCGTTAATTCTTGAAACGGCTAGTCTAAAGAGAAAACCAATGACTAAATTGAAATCAGCGTTCAATTTCCATTATGCCGTCTGATTTTTGGAGAATTTCAAGAGATGTCATTTTTGGCCGATTTTGACAAAAGTGGAAAGGCTATACCCTTCCCACTTTTTCATTTTTGGCCAAATTTCAAATTTTGCTTAAAATACATGATTTAGATTCAGAATTGAATGAAAATCACGGAAATCAGGTTTATTTTTCTATTGGTCTTATAGTTTTTCATTTACATGTTAAAAACCATAAATGAAGTTGGTGCGCTAACAGAAATGTTTTCGTTAATTTTTGAAACGGCTGGTTTAACGAGAAAACCAATAACTAAATCGAAATCAGCGTTCAATTTCGATTATTACGTGTGATTTTTGGAGAATTTCAAGAGATGTCGTTTTTGGTAGATTTTGACAAAAGTGGGAAGGCTATACCCTTCCCACTTTGGGGTCATTCACAAAATACGTAACGCGAAAGGGGGGAGGGGTCGTTGGTTTGGTTACGCTTTGTTACAAGGGGGGAGGGGGGTTTCATAAAAATGTTACGTACCAGAACAATTATTTCGTGGAACTTTTAATTTCTGCAGAAAAAGAAAAAAAAAATGCTGTTTAGCTTCTTTTTTTGTTGTTGTCATGACAACTGTTGTCTGCTAAATGGTATTTTCTCCGTTGCAGTCATTTTCTCTCAATTACATGATTCTGGTTTTGGAGGGGGGGTTTGAACATTTGTTACGTATTTTTAGGAGGGGGGTAGTAAACTTTGTTACGGACCGTTACAAGGGGGAAGGGGGGAGTCAAAAATTGACCAAAAATGCGTTACGTATTTTGTGAACGGCCCCTTTTTCATTTTTGGCCAAATTTCAAATTTTGCTTAAAATACATGAATTCGAATCAAAATTGAATGAAAATCACGAAAATCAGGTTTATTTTCCTATTGGTCTTATAGTTTTTGATTTAATCCTTAAAAACCCTAAATTAAGTTGTTGCGCTAACAGCACTGTTTCGTTTATTTTTGAAACGGCTGGTTTAACGAGAAAACCAATAACTAAATCGAAATCAGCGTTCAATTTCGATTATTACGTGTGATTTTTGGAGAATTTCAAGATATGTCGTTTTTGGTAGATTTTGACAAAAGTGGGAAGGCTATACCCTTCCCACTTTTTCATTTTTGGCCAAATTTCAAATTTTGCTTAAAATACATGAATTCGAATCAAAATTGAATGAAAATCACGAAAATCAGGTTTATTTTCCTATTGGTCTTATAGTTTTTGATTTAATCCTTAAAAACCCTAAATTAAGTTGTTGCGCTAACAGCACTGTTTCGTTAATTTTTGAAACGGCTGGTTTAACGAGAAAACCAATAACTAAATCGAAATCAGCGTTCAATTTGGATTATTCCGTGTGATTTTTGGAGAATTTCAAGAGATGTCGTTTTTGGTAGATTTTGACAAAAGTGGGAAGGCTATACCCTCCCCACTTTTTCATTTTTGACCAAATTTCAAATTTTGTTTAAAATACATGAATTCGAATCAAAATTGAATGAAAATCACGAAAATCAGGTTTATTTTTCTATTGGTCTTATAGTTTTTGATTTAATCCTTAAAAACCCTAAATTAAGTTGTTGCGCTAACAGCACTGTTTCGTTTATTTTTGAAACGGCTGGTTTAACGAGAAAACCAATAACTAAATCGAAATCAGCGTTCAATTTGGATTATTCCGTGTGATTTTTGGAGAATTTCAAGAGATGTCGTTTTTGGTAGATTTTGACAAAAGTGGGAAGGCTATACCCTTCCCACTTTTTCATTTTTGGCCAAATTTCAAATTTTGCTTAAAATACATGAATTCGAATCAAAATTGAATGAAAATCACGAAAATCAGGTTTATTTTCCTATTGGTCTTATAGTTTTTGATTTAATCCTTAAAAACCCTAAATTAAGTTGTTGCGCTAACAGCACTGTTTCGTTTATTTTTGAAACGGCTGGTTTAACGAGAAAACCAATAACTAAATCGAAATCAGCGTTCAATTTCGATTATTCCGTGTGATTTTTGGAGAATTTCAAGAGATGTCGTTTTTGGTAGATTTTGACAAAAGTGGGAAGGCTATACCCTTCCCACTTTTTCATTTTTGGCCAAATTCCAAATTTTGCTTAAAATACATGAATTCGAATCAAAATTGAATGAAAATCACGAAAATCAGGTTTATTTTCCTATTGGTCTTATAGTTTTTGATTTAATCCTTAAAAACCCTAAATTAAGTTGTGGCGCTAACAGCACTGTTTCGTTTATTTTTGAAACGGCTGGTTTAACGAGAAAACGAATAACTAAATCGAAATCAGCGTTCAATTTCGATTATTCCGTGTGATTTTTGGAGAATTTCAAGAGATGTCGTTTTTGGTAGATTTTGACAAAAGTGGGAAGGCTATACCCTTCCCCCTTTTCATTTTTGGCCAAATTTCAAATTTTGCTTAAAATACATGAATTCGAATCAAAATTGAATGAAAATCACGAAAATCAGGTTTATTTTCCTATTGGTCTTATAGTTTTTGATTTAATCCTTCCTTAAAACCCTAAATTAAGTTGTTGCGCTAACAGCACTGTTTCGTTTATTTTTGAAACGGCTGGTTTAACGAGAAAACCAATAACTAAATCGAAATCAGCGTTCAATTTCGATTATTCCGTGTGATTTTTGGAGAATTTCAAGAGATGTCGTTTTTGGTAGATTTTGACAAAAGTGGGAAGGCTATACCCTTCCCACTTTTTCATTTTTGGCCAAATTTCAAATTTTGCTTAAAATACATGAATTCGAATCAAAATTGAATGAAAATCACGAAAATCAGGTTTATTTTCCTATTGGTCTTATAGTTTTTGATTTAATCCTTAAAAACCCTAAATTAAGTTGTTGCGCTAACAGCACTGTTTCGTTTATTTTTGAAACGGCTGGTTTAACGAGAAAACCAATAACTAAATCGAAATCAGCGTTCAATTTCGATTATTCCGTGTGATTTTTGGAGAATTTCAAGAGATGTCGTTTTTGGTAGATTTTGACAAAAGTGGGAAGGCTATACCCTTCCCACTTTTTCATTTTTGGCCAAATTTCAAATTTTGCTTAAAATACATGAATTCGAATCAAAATTGAATGAAAATCACGAAAATCAGGTTTATTTTCCTATTGGTCTTATAGTTTTTGATTTAATCCTTAAAAACCCTAAATTAAGTTGTGGCGCTAACAGCACTGTTTCGTTTATTTTTGAAACGGCTGGTTTAACGAGAAAACCAATAACTAAATCGAAATCAGCGTTCAATTTCGATTATTCCGTGTGATTTTTGGAGAATTTCAAGAGATGTCGTTTTTGGTAGATTTTGACAAAAGTGGGAAGGCTATACCCTTCCCACTTTTTCATTTTTGGCCAAATTTCAAATTTTGCTTAAAATACATGAATTCGAATCAAAATTGAATGAAAATCACGAAAATCAGGTTTATTTTCCTATTGGTCTTATAGTTTTTGATTTAATCCTTAAAAACCCTAAATTAAGTTGTGGCGCTAACAGCACTGTTTCGTTTATTTTTGAAACGGCTGGTTTAACGAGAAAACCAATAACTAAATCGAAATCAGCGTTCAATTTCGATTATTCCGTGTGATTTTTGGAGAATTTCAAGAGATGTCGTTTTTGGTAGATTTTGACAAAAGTGGGAAGGCTATACCCTTCCCACTTTTTCATTTTTGGCCAAATTTCAAATTTTGCTTAAAATACATGAATTCGAATCAAAATTGAATGAAAATCACGAAAATCAGGTTTATTTTCCTATTGGTCTTATAGTTTTTGATTTAATCCTTAAAAACCCTAAATTAAGTTGTGGCGCTAACAGCACTGTTTCGTTTATTTTTGAAACGGCTGGTTTAACGAGAAAACCAATAACTAAATCGAAATCAGCGTTCAATTTCGATTATTCCGTGTGATTTTTGGAGAATTTCAAGAGATGTCGTTTTTGGTAGATTTTGACAAAAGTGGGAAGGCTATACCCTTCCCACTTTTTCATTTTTGGCCAAATTTCAAATTTTGCTTAAAATACATGAATTCGAATCAAAATTGAATGAAAATCACGAAAATCAGGTTTATTTTCCTATTGGTCTTATAGTTTTTGATTTAATCCTTAAAAACCCTAAATTAAGTTGTGGCGCTAACAGCACTGTTTCGTTTATTTTTGAAACGGCTGGTTTAACGAGAAAACCAATAACTAAATCGAAATCAGCGTTCAATTTCGATTATTCCGTGTGATTTTTGGAGAATTTCAAGAGATGTCGTTTTTGGTAGATTTTGACAAAAGTGGGAAGGCTATACCCTTCCCACTTTTTCATTTTTGGCCAAATTTCAAATTTTGCTTAAAATACATGAATTCGAATCAAAATTGAATGAAAATCACGAAAATCAGGTTTATTTTCCTATTGGTCTTATAGTTTTTGATTTAATCCTTAAAAACCCTAAATTAAGTTGTGGCGCTAACAGCACTGTTTCGTTTATTTTTGAAACGGCTGGTTTAACGAGAAAACCAATAACTAAATCGAAATCAGCGTTCAATTTCGATTATTCCGTGTGATTTTTGGAGAATTTCAAGAGATGTCGTTTTTGGTAGATTTTGACAAAAGTGGGAAGGTTATACCCTTCCCACTTTTTCATTTTTGGCCAAATTTCAAATTTTGCTTAAAATACATGAATTCGAATCAAAATTGAATGAAAATTACGAAAATCAGGTTTATTTTCCTATTGGTCTTATAGTTTTTGATTTAATCCTTAAAAACCCTAAATTAAGTTGTGGCGCTAACAGCACTGTTTCGTTTATTTTTGAAACGGCTGGTTTAACGAGAAAACCAATAACTAAATCGAAATCAGCGTTCAATTTCGATTATTCCGTGTGATTTTTGGAGAATTTCAAGAGATGTCGTTTTTGGTAGATTTTGACAAAAGTGGGAAGGCTATACCCTTCCCACTTTTTCATTTTTGGCCAAATTTCAAATTTTGCTTAAAATACATGAATTCGAATCAAAATTGAATGAAAATCACGAAAATCAGGTTTATTTTCCTATTGGTCTTATAGTTTTTGATTTAATCCTTAAAAACCCTAAATTAAGTTGTTGGCGCTAACAGCACTGTTTCGTTAATTTTTGAAACGGCTGGTTTAACGAGAAAACCAATAACTAAATCGAAATCAGCGTTCAATTTCGATTATTCCGTGTGATTTTTGGAGAATTTCAAGAGATGTCGTTTTTGGTAGATTTTGACAAAAGTGGGAAGGCTATACCCTTCCCACTTTTTCATTTTTGGCCAAATTTCAAATTTTGCTTAAAATACATGAATTCGAATCAAAATTGAATGAAAATTCACGAAAATCAGGTTTATTTTCCTATTGGTCTTATAGTTTTTGATTTAATCCTTAAAAACCCTAAATTAAGTTGTGGCGCTAACAGCACTGTTTCGTTTATTTTTGAAACGGCTGGTTTAACGAGAAAACCAATAACTAAATCGAAATCAGCGTTCAATTTCGATTATTCCGTGTGATTTTTGGAGAATTTCAAGAGATGTCGTTTTTGGTAGATTTTGACAAAAGTGGGAAGGCTATACCCTTCCCACTTTTTCATTTTTGGCCAAATTTCAAATTTTGCTTAAAATACATGAATTCGAATCAAAATTGAATGAAAATCACGAAAATCAGGTTTATTTTCCTATTGGTCTTATAGTTTTTGATTTAATCCTTAAAAACCCTAAATTAAGTTGTTGCGCTAACAGCACTGTTTCGTTTATTTTTGAAACGGCTGGTTTAACGAGAAAACCAATAACTAAATCGAAATCAGCGTTCAATTTCGATTATTCCGTGTGATTTTTGGAGAATTTCAAGAGATGTCGTTTTTGGTAGATTTTGACAAAGGGGGAGTGGGAAGGCTATACCCTTCCCACTTTTTCATTTTTGGCCAAATTTCAAATTTTGCTTAAAATACATGAATTCGAATCAAAATTGAATGAAAATCACGAAAATCAGGTTTATTTTCCTATTGGTCTTATAGTTTTTGATTTAATCCTTAAAAACCCTAAATTAAGTTGTTGGCGCTAACAGCACTGTTTCGTTTATTTTTGAAACGGCTGGTTTAACGAGAAAACCAATAACTAAATCGAAATCAGCGTTCAATTTCGATTATTCCGTGTGATTTTTGGAGAATTTCAAGAGATGTCGTTTTTGGTAGATTTTGACAAAAGTGGGAAGGCTATACCCTTCCCACTTTTTCATTTTTGGCCAAATTTCAAATTTTGCTTAAAATACATGAATTCGAATCAAAATTGAATGAAAATCACGAAAATCAGGTTTATTTTCCTATTGGTCTTATAGTTTTTGATTTAATCCTTAAAAACCCTAAATTAAGTTGTTGCGCTAACAGCACTGTTTCGTTTATTTTTGAAACGGCTGGTTTAACGAGAAAACCAATAACTAAATCGAAATCAGCGTTCAATTTCGATTATTCCGTGTGATTTTTGGAGAATTTCAAGAGATGTCGTTTTTGGTAGATTTTGACAAAAGTGGGAAGGCTATACCCTTCCCACTTTTTCATTTTTGGCCAAATTTCAAATTTTGCTTAAAATACATGAATTCGAATCAAAATTGAATGAAAATCACGAAAATCAGGTTTATTTTCCTATTGGTCTTATAGTTTTTGATTTAATCCTTAAAAACCCTAAATTAAGTTGTGGCGCTAACAGCACTGTTTCGTTTATTTTTGAAACGGCTGGTTTAACGAGAAAACCAATAACTAAATCGAAATCAGCGTTCAATTTCGATTATTCCGTGTGATTTTTGGAGAATTTCAAGAGATGTCGTTTTTGGTAGATTTTGACAAAAGTGGGAAGGTTATACCCTTCCCACTTTTTCATTTTTGGCCAAATTTCAAATTTTGCTTAAAATACATGAATTCGAATCAAAATTGAATGAAAATTACGAAAATCAGGTTTATTTTCCTATTGGTCTTATAGTTTTTGATTTAATCCTTAAAAACCCTAAATTAAGTTGTGGCGCTAACAGCACTGTTTCGTTTATTTTTGAAACGGCTGGTTTAACGAGAAAACCAATAACTAAATCGAAATCAGCGTTCAATTTCGATTATTCCGTGTGATTTTTGGAGAATTTCAAGAGATGTCGTTTTTGGTAGATTTTGACAAAAGTGGGAAGGCTATACCCTTCCCACTTTTTCATTTTTGGCCAAATTTCAAATTTTGCTTAAAATACATGAATTCGAATCAAAATTGAATGAAAATCACGAAAATCAGGTTTATTTTCCTATTGGTCTTATAGTTTTTGATTTAATCCTTAAAAACCCTAAATTAAGTTGTGGCGCTAACAGCACTGTTTCGTTTATTTTTGAAACGGCTGGTTTAACGAGAAAACCAATAACTAAATCGAAATCAGCGTTCAATTTCGATTATTCCGTGTGATTTTTGGAGAATTTCAAGAGATGTCGTTTTTGGTAGATTTTGACAAAAGTGGGAAGGCTATACCCTTCCCACTTTTTCATTTTTGGCCAAATTTCAAATTTTGCTTAAAATACATGAATTCGAATCAAAATTGAATGAAAATCACGAAAATCAGGTTTATTTTCCTATTGGTCTTATAGTTTTTGATTTAATCCTTAAAAACCCTAAATTAAGTTGTGGCGCTAACAGCACTGTTTCGTTTATTTTTGAAACGGCTGGTTTAACGAGAAAACCAATAACTAAATCGAAATCAGCGTTCAATTTCGATTATTCCGTGTGATTTTTGGAGAATTTCAAGAGATGTCGTTTTTGGTAGATTTTGACAAAAGTGGGAAGGCTATACCCTTCCCACTTTTTCATTTTTGGCCAAATTTCAAATTTTGCTTAAAATACATGAATTCGAATCAAAATTGAATGAAAATCACGAAAATCAGGTTTATTTTCCTATTGGTCTTATAGTTTTTGATTTAATCCTTAAAAACCCTAAATTAAGTTGTTGCGCTAACAGCACTGTTTCGTTAATTTTTGAAACGGCTGGTTTAACGAGAAAACCAATAACTAAATCGAAATCAGCGTTCAATTTCGATTATTCCGTGTGATTTTTGGAGAATTTCAAGAGATGTCGTTTTTGGTAGATTTTGACAAAAGTGGGAAGGCTATACCCTTCCCACTTTTTCATTTTTGGCCAAATTTCAAATTTTGCTTAAAATACATGAATTCGAATCAAAATTGAATGAAAATCACGAAAATCAGGTTTATTTTCCTATTGGTCTTATAGTTTTTGATTTAATCCTTAAAAACCCTAAATTAAGTTGTTGCGCTAACAGCACTGTTTCGTTTATTTTTGAAACGGCTGGTTTAACGAGAAAACCAATAACTAAATCGAAATCAGCGTTCAATTTCGATTATTCCGTGTGATTTTTGGAGAATTTCAAGAGATGTCGTTTTTGGTAGATTTTGACAAAAGTGGGAAGGCTATACCCTTCCCACTTTTTCATTTTTGGCCAAATTTCAAATTTTGCTTAAAATACATGAATTCGAATCAAAATTTAATGAAAATCACGAAAATCAGGTTTATTTTCCTATTGGTCTTATAGTTTTTGATTTAATCCTTAAAAACCCTAAATTAAGTTGTGGCGCTAACAGCACTGTTTCGTTTATTTTTGAAACGGCTGGTTTAACGAGAAAACCAATAACTAAATCGAAATCAGCGTTCAATTTCGATTATTCCGTGTGATTTTTGGAGAATTTCAAGAGATGTCGTTTTTGGTAGATTTTGACAAAAGTGGGAAGGCTATACCCTTCCCACTTTTTCATTTTGCCAAATAAATTCAAATTTTGCTTAAAATACATGAATTCGAATCAAAATTGAATGAAAATCACGAAAATCAGGTTTATTTTCCTATTGGTCTTATAGTTTTTGATTTAATCCTTAAAAACCCTAAATTAAGTTGTTGCGCTAACAGCACTGTTTCGTTTATTTTTGAAACGGCTGGTTTAACGAGAAAACCAATAACTAAATCGAAATCAGCGTTCAATTTCGATTATTCCGTGTGATTTTTGGAGAATTTCAAGAGATGTCGTTTTTGGTAGATTTTGACAAAAGTGGGAAGGCTATACCCTTTCCCACTTTTTTATTTTTGGCCAAATTTCAAATTTTGCTTAAAATACATGAATTCGAATCAAAATTGAATGAAAATCACGAAAATCAGGTTTATTTTCCTATTGGTCTTATAGTTTTTGATTTAATCCTTAAAAACCCTAAATTAAGTTGTGGCGCTAACAGCACTGTTTCGTTTATTTTTGAAACGGCTGGTTTAACGAGAAAACCAATAACTAAATCGAAATCAGCGTTCAATTTCGATTATTCCGTGTGATTTTTGGAGAATTTCAAGAGATGTCGTTTTTGGTAGATTTTGACAAAAGTGGGAAGGCTATACCCTTCCCACTTTTTCATTTTTGGCCAAATTTCAAATTTTGCTTAAAATACATGAATTCGAATCAAAATTGAATGAAAATTACGAAAATCAGGTTTATTTTCCTATTGGTCTTATAGTTTTTGATTTAATCCTTAAAAACCCTAAATTAAGTTGTGGCGCTAACAGCACTGTTTCGTTTATTTTTGAAACGGCTGGTTTAACGAGAAAACCAATAACTAAATCGAAATCAGCGTTCAATTTCGATTATTCCGTGTGATTTTTGGAGAATTTCAAGAGATGTCGTTTTTGGTAGATTTTGACAAAAGTGGGAAGGCTATACCCTTCCCACTTTTTCTTTTGTTGCCAAATTTCAAATTTTGCTTAAAATACATGAATTCGAATCAAAATTGAATGAAAATCACGAAAATCAGGTTTATTTTCCTATTGGTCTTATAGTTTTTGATTTAATCCTTAAAAACCCTAAATTAAGTTGTGGCGCTAACAGCACTGTTTCGTTTATTTTTGAAACGGCTGGTTTAACGAGAAAACCAATAACTAAATCGAAATCAGCGTTCAATTTCGATTATTCCGTGTGATTTTTGGAGAATTTCAAGAGATGTCGTTTTTGGTAGATTTTGACAAAAGTGGGAAGGCTATACCCTTCCCACTTTTTCATTTTTGGCCAAATTTCAAATTTTGCTTAAAATACATGAATTCGAATCAAAATTGAATGAAAATCACGAAAATCAGGTTTATTTTCCTATTGGTCTTATAGTTTTTGATTTAATCCTTAAAAACCCCTAAATTAAGTTGTGGCGCTAACAGCACTGTTTCGTTTATTTTTGAAACGGCTGGTTTAACGAGAAAACCAATAACTAAATCGAAATCAGCGTTCAATTTCGATTATTCCGGTTGGTTTTTGGAGAATTTCAAGAGATGTCGTTTTTGGTAGATTTTGACAAAAGTGGGAAGGCTATACCCTTCCCACCTTCCCCTTTTTTTTGGCCAAAATTTCAAATTTTGCTTAAAATACATGAATTCGAATCAAAATTGAATGAAAATCACGAAAATCAGGTTTATTTTCCTATTGGTCTTATAGTTTTTGATTTAATCCTTAAAAACCCCTAAATTAAGTTGTGGCGCTAACAGCACTGTTTCGTTTATTTTTGAAACGGCTGGTTTAACGAGAAAACCAATAACTAAATCGAAATCAGCGTTCAATTTCGATTATTCCGTGTGATTTTTGGAGAATTTCAAGAGATGTCGTTTTTGGTAGATTTTGACAAAAGTGGGAAGGCTATACCCTTCCCACTTTTTCATTTTTGGCCAAATTTCAAATTTTGCTTAAAATACATGAATTCGAATCAAAATTGAATGAAAATCACGAAAATCAGGTTTATTTTCCTATTGGTCTTATAGTTTTTGATTTAATCCTTAAAAACCCTAAATTAAGTTGTTGCGCTAACAGCACTGTTTCGTTTATTTTTGAAACGGCTGGTTTAACGAGAAAACCAATAACTAAATCGAAATCAGCGTTCAATTTCGATTATTCCGTGTGATTTTTGGAGAATTTCAAGAGATGTCGTTTTTGGTAGTTTTTTTAAAAAAGGGGGGGGGTTTCCCCCTCCCCCTTTTTCCTTTTTGGCCAAATTTCAAATTTTGCTTAAAATACATGAATTCGAATCAAAATTGAATGAAAATCACGAAAATCAGGTTTATTTTCCTATTGGTCTTATAGTTTTTGATTTAATCCTTAAAAACCCTAAATTAAGTTGTTGCGCTAACAGCACTGTTTCGTTTATTTTTGAAACGGCTGGTTTAACGAGAAAACCAATAACTAAATCGAAATCAGCGTTCAATTTCGATTATTCCGTGTGATTTTTGGAGAATTTCAAGAGATGTCGTTTTTGGTAGATTTTGACAAAAGTGGGAAGGCTATACCCTTCCCACTTTTTCATTTTTGGCCAAATTTCAAATTTTGCTTAAAATACATGAATTCGAATCAAAATTGAATGAAAATCACGAAAATCAGGTTTATTTTCCTATTGGTCTTATAGTTTTTGATTTAATCCTTAAAAACCCTAAATTAAGTTGTTGCGCTAACAGCACTGTTTCGTTAATTTTTGAAACGGCTGGTTTAACGAGAAAACCAATAACTAAATCGAAATCAGCGTTCAATTTCGATTATTCCGTGTGATTTTTGGAGAATTTCAAGAGATGTCGTTTTTGGTAGATTTTGACAAAAGTGGGAAGGCTATACCCTTCCCACTTTTTCATTTTTGGCCAAATTTCAAATTTTGCTTAAAATACATGAATTCGAATCAAAATTGAATGAAAATCACGAAAATCAGGTTTATTTTCCTATTGGTCTTATAGTTTTTGATTTAATCCTTAAAAACCCTAAATTAAGTTGTTGCGCTAACAGCACTGTTTCGTTAATTTTTGAAACGGCTGGTTTAACGAGAAAACCAATAACTAAATCGAAATCAGCGTTCAATTTCGATTATTCCGTGTGATTTTTGGAGAATTTCAAGAGATGTCGTTTTTGGTAGATTTTGACAAAAGTGGGAAGGCTATACCCTTCCCACTTTTTCATTTTTGGCCAAATTTCAAATTTTGCTTAAAATACATGAATTCGAATCAAAATTGAATGAAAATCACGAAAATCAGGTTTATTTTCCTATTGGTCTTATAGTTTTTGATTTAATCCTTAAAAACCCTAAATTAAGTTGTGGCGCTAACAGCACTGTTTCGTTTATTTTTGAAACGGCTGGTTTAACGAGAAAACCAATAACTAAATCGAAATCAGCGTTCAATTTCGATTATTCCGTGTGATTTTTGGAGAATTTCAAGAGATGTCGTTTTTGGTAGATTTTGACAAAAGTGGGAAGGCTATACCCTTCCCACTTTTTCATTTTTGGCCAAATTTCAAATTTTGCTTAAAATACATGAATTCGAATCAAAATTGAATGAAAATCACGAAAATCAGGTTTATTTTCCTATTGGTCTTATAGTTTTTGATTTAATCCTTAAAAACCCTAAATTAAGTTGTGGCGCTAACAGCACTGTTTCGTTTATTTTTGAAACGGCTGGTTTAACGAGAAAACCAATAACTAAATCGAAATCAGCGTTCAATTTCGATTATTCCGTGTGATTTTTGGAGAATTTCAAGAGATGTCGTTTTTGGTAGATTTTGACAAAAGTGGGAAGGCTATACCCTTCCCACTTTTTCATTTTTTTGGCCAAATTTCAAATTTTGCTTAAAATACATGAATTCGAATCAAAATTGAATGAAAATCACGAAAATCAGGTTTATTTTCCTATTGGTCTTATAGTTTTTGATTTAATCCTTAAAAAACCCTAAATTAAGTTGTTGCGCTAACAGCACTGTTTCGTTTATTTTTGAAACGGCTGGTTTAACGAGAAAACCAATAACTAAATCGAAATCAGCGTTCAATTTCGATTATTCCGTGTGATTTTTGGAGAATTTCAAGAGATGTCGTTTTTGGTAGATTTTGACAAAAGTGGGAAGGCTATACCCTTCCCACTTTTTTATTTTTGGCCAAATTTCAAATTTTGCTTAAAATACATGAATTCGAATCAAAATTGAATGAAAATCACGAAAATCAGGTTTATTTTCCTATTGGTCTTATAGTTTTTGATTTAATCCTTAAAAACCCTAAATTAAGTTGTTGCGCTAACAGCACTGTTTCGTTTATTTTTGAAACGGCTGGTTTAACGAGAAAACCAATAACTAAATCGAAATCAGCGTTCAATTTCGATTATTCCGTGTGATTTTTGGAGAATTTCAAGAGATGTCGTTTTTGGTAGATTTTGACAAAAGTGGGAAGGCTATACCCTTCCCACTTTTTCATTTTTGGCCAAATTTCAAATTTTGCTTAAAATACATGAATTCGAATCAAAATTGAATGAAAATCACGAAAATCAGGTTTATTTTCCTATTGGTCTTATAGTTTTTGATTTAATCCTTAAAAACCCTAAATTAAGTTGTTGCGCTAACAGCACTGTTTCGTTAATTTTTGAAACGGCTGGTTTAACGAGAAAACCAATAACTAAATCGAAATCAGCGTTCAATTTCGATTATTCCGTGTGATTTTTGGAGAATTTCAAGAGATGTCGTTTTTGGTAGATTTTGACAAAAGTGGGAAGGCTATACCCTTCCCACTTTTTCATTTTTGGCCAAATTTCAAATTTTGCTTAAAATACATGAATTCGAATCAAAATTGAATGAAAATCACGAAAATCAGGTTTATTTTCCTATTGGTCTTATAGTTTTTGATTTAATCCTTAAAAACCCTAAATTAAGTTGTTGCGCTAACAGCACTGTTTCGTTTATTTTTGAAACGGCTGGTTTAACGAGAAAACCAATAACTAAATCGAAATCAGCGTTCAATTTCGATTATTCCGTGTGATTTTTGGAGAATTTCAAGAGATGTCGTTTTTGGTAGATTTTGACAAAAGTGGGAAGGCTATACCCTTCCCACTTCCCCCTTTTTCATTTTTGGCCAAATTTCACCAAAAATTTTGCTTAAAATACATGAATTCGAATCAAAATTGAATGAAAATCACGAAAATCAGGTTTATTTTCCTATTGGTCTTATAGTTTTTGATTTAATCCTTAAAAACCTTAAATTAAGTTGTGGCGCTAACAGCACTGTTTCGTTTATTTTTGAAACGGCTGGTTTAACGAGAAAACCAATAACTAAATCGAAATCAGCGTTCAATTTCGATTATTCCGTGTGATTTTTGGAGAATTTCAAGAGATGTCGTTTTTGGTAGATTTTGACAAAAGTGGGAAGGCTATACCCTTACCCTTCACTTTTTTTTTGTTTTTGCCAAATTTCAAATTTTGCTTAAAATACATGAATTCGAATCAAAATTGAATGAAAATCACGAAAATCAGGTTTATTTTCCTATTGGTCTTATAGTTTTTGATTTAATCCTTAAAAACCCTAAATTAAGTTGTTGCGCTAACAGCACTGTTTCGTTTATTTTTGAAACGGCTGGTTTAACGAGAAAACCAATAACTAAATCGAAATCAGCGTTCAATTTCGATTATTCCGTGTGATTTTTGGAGAATTTCAAGAGATGTCGTTTTTGGTAGATTTTGACAAAAGTGGGAAGGCTATACCCTTCCCACTTTTTCATTTAAATTTCAAATTTTGCTTAAAATACATGAATTCGAATCAAAATTGAATGAAAATCACGAAAATCAGGTTTATTTTCCTATTGGTCTTATAGTTTTTGATTTAATCCTTAAAAACCCTAAATTAAGTTGTTGCGCTAACAGCACTGTTTCGTTTATTTTTGAAACGGCTGGTTTAACGAGAAAACCAATAACTAAATCGAAATCAGCGTTCAATTTCGATTATTCCGTGTGATTTTTGGAGAATTTCAAGAGATGTCGTTTTTGGTAGATTTTGACAAAAGTGGGAAGGCTATACCCTTCCCACTTTTTCATTTTTGACCAAATTTCAAATTTTGCTTAAAATACATGAATTCGAATCAAAATTGAATGAAAATCACGAAAATCAGGTTTATTTTCCTATTGGTCTTATAGTTTTTGATTTAATCCTTAAAAACCCTAAATTAAGTTGTTGCGCTAACAGCACTGTTTCGTTAATTTTTGAAACGGCTGGTTTAACGAGAAAACCAATAACTAAATCGAAATCAGCGTTCAATTTCGATTATTCCGTGTGATTTTTGGAGAATTTCAAGAGATGTCGTTTTTGGTAGATTTTGACAAAAGTGGGAAGGCTATACCCTTCCCACTTTTTCATTTTTGGCCAAATTTCAAATTTTGCTTAAAATACATGAATTCGAATCAAAATTGAATGAAAATCACGAAAATCAGGTTTATTTTCCTATTGGTCTTATAGTTTTTCATTTAATCCTTAAAAACCATAAATTAAGTTGGTGCGCTAACAGCACTGTTTCGTTAATTTTTGAAACGGCTGGTCTAAGAGAAAACCAATAACTAAATCGAAATCAGCGTTCAATTTCGATTATTCCGTGTGATTTTTGGAGAATTTCAAGAGATGTCGTTTTTGGTAGATTTTGACAAAAGTGGAAAGGCTATACCCTTCCCACTTTTTCATTTTTGGCCAAATTTCAAATTTGGCTTAAAATACATGAATTCGAATCAAAATTGAATGAAAATCACGAAAATCAGGTTTATTTTTCTATTGGTCTTATAGTTTTTTATTTAATCCTTAAAAACCCTAAATTAAGTTGTTGCGCTAACAGCACTGTTTCGTTTATTTTTGAAACGGCTGGTTTAACGAGAAAACCAATAACTAAATCGAAATCAGCGTTCAATTTCGATTATTCCGTGTGATTTTTGGAGAATTTCAAGAGATGTCGTTTTTGGCAGATTTTGACAAAAGTTGGAAGGCTATACCCTTCCCACTTTTTCATTTTTGGCCAAATTTCAAATTTGGCTTAAAATACATGAATTCGAATCAAAATTGAATGAAAATCACGAAAATCAGGTTTATTTTCCTATTGGTCTTATAGTTTTTGATTTAATCCTTAAAAACCCTAAATTAAGTTGTTGCGCTAACAGCACTGTTTCGTTTATTTTTAAACGGCTGGTTTAACGAGAAAACCAATAACTAAATCGAAATCAGCGTTCAATTTCGATTATTCCGTGTGATTTTGGAGAATTTCAAGAGATGTCGTTTTTGGTAGATTTTGACAAAAGTGGGAAGGCGGGATGAAGGCGTTGATGATCAGCGCACGCCTCATAGGACATGTATACGGAGTCTGTTTTGCCGGAAGAGCAAACGGTTTCCGAATATTATGGGAAATTGGCGACCAGGCCGTACCTATCAGGAACTTCCTGAACGGAGTGAGGGCCCCTAGTGTAAGCAATGGCCTTAAAGTGTGTCCATTGCCAAGCTATGAATGCCAATTGAAGGATCAGGACTCCATCTAGTGACAAAAGAACATGCATAAAATTTGTATAAAGGCTTCGTTTCTTTATCATACTTCAATTTCTTCATCTCCCCTACTTGGGGACACTAGAAATATGAACAATGGCCTTGTGATGCTTAATCAGCTTCACAGCAGTATTCATTGCACACAGCAACCTTCCATCTACCTTGGTGACATAATGTTGCTATCTTTCATAACCTCTTGGTTTCACTTATTATGATTCAGACTGTTGTTATAACTCTTGCATTCTTCAGACAGCTGTCTCTGCTTTAGGACATCCAGAAGCAGATTAGTTGAAGTGGCAGACATCCCTAGGGGTGACAATATGACTTTATTATAATACGTCTATGAATTCATCGCATGAGCCTTATCAAAGACAAAAGGATGAATGTTGTGACTACCTTTCAAATACACTTTTGTCTCCAACAAGCTGATCATCCACTAATGAATGCACACAATTCTGTAATTCAAAGGTTCATATAAATACATGAGCTCTATTTGGGATAAGGATGAAGAAATGCAGTCTACCAAAGAAACCAATTTACTATTTTGATTTTGTTAAATATTTAAATATATCTCTGAAAATGACTGATGATGATCTCTGACTATTATAATTTCTTGATGCAATATGCAAACTACAGCACTTGCATAAAGCCAACAATTAATTTATAACCAAACACACATTGTTTCAATACTTTTAAATAACTCAAACTAGACTGAGCATGTTGTGAAAGATACAAGGACTGAACACCAGTTACACAGCCTTATTAAGGTAAACAAAAAAATATGCATCAAAGGCTAAGGTATACCATGCTATAACTCAGGCTCATAGACATGTTCCCAACACCACCTTTGCATGCTTTTCTGCTATTTTGCAAAATAAGTAAAATGTATAATTTTTTTCTCCATCCCTACCCTACCCACAACTATAAACAAAAATAAATACATTAAAATCTTTACCACAGTAATTAAATAATAAAACAAACAAAAAAAAATTGTACAAAATTTTTACAAACCTCTCTTTGTTTTCATCCAAGCATCTTTGCTATGGCAGCAAAATTGATGAACAAAGTATCCACCATCCATCCACTTTTTAATTTTGCTGTCATTTCTCTGTAGAAGAATGAGACAGTTTCAAACATTTTCTACTGAATGAAGTGGATTAAACTTGCATTCCCTCTCTTTGAGAATTCACCATTGCATCTCCTCCTCCTGCACAATGCTCACATTACAACAAAACATTTTGCTAGTTTTGTTACCATAGAATATTTTGCTTCAATGGCAGGCCTTGGGTGAATTCACTAGTTATCATTCAGCCATTTTGAAATCATGTGTTCCTTTTTATGCAACAAAGACAGATTGTTTCAAATGCTAGCAATACTGAAATAACAAGGGTTTACTATACCAGAGTCCCTCTACCTCTATGACTGAATGACTCTGACTATACAAAAAGCGAGGGTTTTGTGTCAGGGCGTATGGGTGATTTTCGCCTGGTGGGACTGCCATCTAGCGATAATGAGTTTCTGCGCGGAGGAAAGCAATACGCAGAGCGCTCCCACCGGGTGGAAAATCACTCTTGGCTGACCGCCCCGACCCAAACCCTCGTTTTTCGTATAGTAAACCCCAAGAGGGTACTCCTTTCTGAGAGGAAAGATAGCCATATTGGAGGAACCAGGGGTCACTGACCATGGAAATAGTAAAAGAAGTGTAGATAGCAACGCAAGGAGTCACGGCCTTCTGAACTTTTTATCAACAGGCCATCTAGTGAGCCGAGTATCGTTTGACATCGGGCTCCAGTTGCATAATAACTAATAAGGAAATACAAAGGTGTAACTCGATTTTACATTGTGTCGTCATTCAATACATCGTACATTACAACATATCCCAAATTGATGTGCTGTTCTTACAACAAAACGCATGAAGAATTAACCATTAATACAGAAAACAACAAAACGCATAAAGCATTAACCAATACCATGCCAATACCATTAATACCCGCACCCCGAAAGGACCCCAATCGCCGCCATCTAATGTCAAAGTATCACTAAACATAAAACTACCTGGTGGTTTAATCAGTCTCATTAAAATGGGTAGAATCCTATCAGGGTGTTGAATCAGGGCTAATTATAACAAATCGTTAAATACAGCAGACATACCTTTTTCCAGATTTCAGGCTTTCATGAATGTAATCAGATGCGACGAGGTTTAGTTTGCTCTTGGCTTTAGTTCAAGGTGGTTCTAGGAAGACGATTCGACAAGGTAAGGTTTTGCCAATTGCAAGGGAAGACGCAACAGTCAGCAAATAAAAACTAATAAAATTGTGTCGTATGTCGATTCCTGAATTTGTCAAGTCTGAGCAGGACATCCTGCGGGCGCGGTACTGTGGAATTTCAAGTTTGATAATGCTCCAAACGGTGCTCAGAGCTTTGGTTTTGGAACAGACAGCCACTCTACATTCAGGGAGTGCTGGGTGAGTTCGATTTTTGTGAAAAACGATTTCTTTAACAAGGATTGGTCTAAAAAGATCTAACTTACGCTCGAACAAATTATGGATGACCACGTGAGACGATTCAAATTTGAGCTTGAAGCCTACAATTTCTCTCCAAGATTTCACCGATCCAAACGCGGTAAAAGGACTTTTTGGTTAAGAAGAAAAATCAGTATGTTTATTCCTGATTATGTTTGCTATCAACTACCATACGGATTCCTACGGTGAAGGCAATGGATCGCGTGCCTAAAACTCGTTGAGATGCAACTGCCAGCCAACTTGAAAGCCAGGGGTGCTATCAGCTGTTTCGTTTGGAATGGAGAACGTTTCTGTATACTTGGCGGTACAATCTTTTTAAAATGGGTAAGGAATTGGAACCTTTTTGAGCAGCTTACCTATCGATACAAACGACCATATTAAGGTACGAATTTTTATTGTTTTTGTTTTCCCAATTAATGTTAAGCTGTCTTCTCTATTTCTTAGACGTATGTTTTTACGATGACGTTATCTTCCTCACGATTTACAACAAGACATCATTAAGGTTGTATTTGCTCCAAAGCCGGGTTGGATGACACTGGTTAGTATCAGCACATCACTGGCGAGGTGCTCGAAGGCTGTCCTCTTTTTCGAAAATGAAGGAACCCTGTACATGGCTTTGGCCATACGGCAGTGCAATGCAGTATTCTCAGATTCCGGCATGCAATAATGTAAATTCATTTTTAATTTTGATTGATTATTTAATGGACTCATTTCACGGTCATCATTTCCAGAATCTATGAGTGGTTAGGGACAACTATGGATATGAAACACGCTTTGCCGGCTCCTGAACTTAGGAAAATGGGTGTACTTCAGTCATCCGACACTGTTCACAGGTGCTACTTCATGGGGATTCCTCCATCCATCTGAGGCGATTCACCGATGCGGAGGATACAGAGTTATTGGAAATGATAAGCGTTGACCTAGATCGAAGTGTACCAATTTGATGCTTTTCTAACTAGACTCAATGGGTGCCTTCTTCTAGCAGGGTCAAATAATTCCTACATCTATTGCCTTCAAAGGTACCATTTCAAGTGTCATTAATTCCGTGAAACATTACATTTTTAATATATTTTTATGTTATTGAATGCTATAGAGGAAAGACTATGACAGTGGCAAAATCTGCCGCACAATCAGACTTTAAGTGCTGTTTCTGGATGCGCATTCAGCCGGAGAATCAGTGGCGGTTACGATTCAACAATTCTTATTTTCAACGCTTTTGATTCCCAAGTAATCACCTAGGGAGTTATCAAATAGAATAATGATAGTTTATTCAAATGTTTTACAAAGCCACTTTCAGTTTTTATGCATCGGATACATCTGGTCACTTTCATCCTGTTTTTGCTGCATCGGAAGACAATTTTGATGGCCAACCTCTTGCTACTCTTGCTCTCCTAACGGACCAAGTTCTGCCCACCTTCATGTGGCCATTACTAATCAGAATAAATTTTTTTAGAAAGTTTTGCCATTCAAGTGTCGGAAGACTTTCGCGAAAGAAGTCTACAAATCGATCCGTTGCAAAAATGCCTCACGATGTCGATTCCCTGATTTCAAATCGTAGCGATACAGGCATCATAAGTGGCCCGTTGAAGAGCTCACGAACAACATGGTTCATTTTAAAGACAATGTAACCACAAACGGCACTATCGTTATCGCGCAAAAGAATTACTCTCAATCGCCTGTGATAGACACAATCAAGGTAATTTTTTTAATTCTCTTTTTGTGCGTGACTTAAGTGTTGGCATTGTTTCTGTTCAGGTGTTATTCCAACTTTGGCAGAAGGATTTGTGGGGCCGAAAAGAGATTGAAAGCGCTCTGAAGGGATTAGAGATCGCAGCAAAAAATCTCCCCCAAGAGTTACCCAACCTTTTATATTCCACAAACTCCACTTTTACAGTGGTAACTTTGTTATTCATTCAACTAGTCGAAGAAACAGAGTATAACAGCGTCGTATTTTAGGGTCGTCGTCTCAATGGTACAGTCGTAACCGCTGATGACGTTCACGTACCTGAGGCATCAATCAAAAGCCTTAATGGTCGCGATTGGGATGAATTTTCCCCGACAAGCATAGCGCTTCTCTTCACCGAACACACTTTTCCTCACGATGTGTGGATCAGACACCAAAAGCTGAAAATGTTTCAGTTGGTTCCGCTATGGGAGGATCACTGCCCTCGCGTTGGCTGCACTGAAATCGGGAGAAAATCAATGGAGGAGCTGATTTGGTTAGTTTGGATGTTCGAGGTAATATCGACGTTGCAATAACTCCATCAACGGAGTGTTGCTGTGGATGATACATTGCGAAAGAATGCCTCACATCTAGTAATTCAAGGAGTGAAATCGTTTTCTGCAATCGAAGTTAAAAACAATGTTACGACCGACACCGTCAATGAGGTTCGCTAACATATGGCATTTGAATTCTATTTTCTCTGTTTTTAATTGACAATGTGTTGCAGCGTGATTTTAGGGCATGGTCGGAGAAATTGATTCTACAGAAAAGCGAAAAACAGCATTTCACCGGATCAGTTCAGGATCGTCGGCCCTGTGGATGTAGTTGAAAACTTCCGTAGTGACTGGATTAATGGAATAAATGTCTATGCTACCTGGAGTACTCGTTGACAAGAATGCTCACCAGATCGTTAAAGGTAATGGCTATTATAAAATGTAATCAGTACAGTTCGAAAACATTTGTTGTTGTAGGACTTGTCAATTTCACTGGTCCTGCTTGTGACGATGCTGAAGTGGATTCTCTGAACGATGTCCTTATCAAAGATTTAATGACACCTCAGGCCGGCAAACTATCCTAGCGAGTATTGGAAGTCGACGTCCTAGATGTCAAGGAAACATTGACTGTCCAGATATTAATGGACGAAACGTGGATGACTTCCTGTACACTGATAGAAGATGACGCTGCAAATTGTGCTAGGTCGGGTACGGTTTTCAGACGACTTGATCATAAAGAACTTGGTCATGGAAAAGAAATGGAAGTCTCAACGGTGTTGATGTCATCATGTTGTTGGATCCACCGTCTTTGCGAATAGACTCGAAAATTCAGGCAAATGGTGATCTGGCCGCACACACTACTCATGTCAGAGGATCAATAACATTGACCTGTCAAAACTTCCGCAGAATTATTGGACAAAGTCAACAGACCAATCCATCCTGTTAATGTGCGAATGCCCTTCGAAGTTATAATGAAAGAAAATGTCACTACTCGGACCTTGACGGACCACTTTCGATCGTGATTTCTGCCCGGCGAAAAACCAACCAGACGTTCAACGTCGAAGTGCAGTTCGAAGACGATGTTACCGTACACGGCGATATGGTGATACACGACCGGACGGATATCAATGGAGTAACTCTCGAATCTTTGGACGAGGACACGTTGTCAGAAGAGAGAGCCTCCATGTCTCTGGCTTGAAAGGTTTATTTAGTTAATCAATGTTTAATATTCTTTGGATTTGTAACAGCAGCTTTTGTTCTAGACCTTTGAACAGCTAACTATTCACGGAAACTTGGCTGTGGAGGAAACGCTTTTAATAATCTGAACATTCGCCAGGAATAGCTCTCCTCAACAGACTAAACGCTGAACAGGTATTCCACTAAGCCATGCATTTTTTAATTTTTCGTTGATTTTAATGCTCTGTTTCTGAGCACGCTCTTCACCTCGTAATGTCACCGCTGATGGTGACGTCATCAGTTCCGCAGGAGACATCACGCTGGGCTCAATACAGTGGTGTATGCTGGATGATTTTGTTGCGGCTGCAACTGCGATGAACGAAGGCGCAATCATTAATGGACACATTACAGCATTTCAAGCGACATTTAGAAGTGGATGATTTGGTCGTCGAAAATTCACTGAACAGCCATGACGTCAACGATATTATTTCTAAAGGTTTAAGACGAAAACATCCGGATTTCGTACGAGGGTGGCCTAAGATTACGATTGGCCAGCGCAGGCATTTATGTATTACTTCTCATTTCATTTTTTCTATTCACTTTGTGCACTAATGTCAACGCTCACTGTCCACAAGGACTCGGTTTGATACGATGACTATCTTAGCCCTCAACAACTTTGAAGAATATTTAAGTCGAGAAGTGGTAAAAAATGACCCCCCAAAGCAATCACTGGAACGAAGAAAACACTCCATCCTATCGTTGTCACGAAAAGGACGTCACTCTTGGCCTTATTTGGCGACGTTCACCTGAATTTCTCAAGGATGTTGACAGTCTCACCATGCCAGACCCGTCTACTGGCGATTGGGTCTTTGATCATCTGAAATCCGAAAATATCGATTTGCGAGCTATTAACGGCCTAGAATCTCCCTGACTTTTCTAGATAGCTGGTACAGTGTGATGTCCAATCATCATGCTGGACTGATGGATATTCAACACGTAGCTGTTATAGAAAATTCACTCAAAATTGAAGACCATGTCCTGAATGGATCCAACCTAACCGAGTATCTCAACGCAACGGAGTTGCTCATTTCGCTTGTTCTTATCGAAATGGATCATTCATTGCTTGACCAGCCCTCGAAGAAAACAACCTGACCTTGCTACAATATCCCCAGGTATTTCATTTCTTCGTTGAATTAATATCACCATGATTTCTATAATTTCCTTCCTTTTTTGTTTTAGAAAGCCCGACAAAAGGATAAGTTATTGCCAGGAGATGTGTCATTCTCGTCCGATGTGCTGATGGAAAAATTGAACCTTTCATCTAACCGTCTTGGATCTGTGGATTTGGAACGACTTTTACACGGATCCATGCTCAAATCAGCAGTACAAAGTAAGTTCAAAAAAAAGCATGTCGAAAAAGAAGGCTAATTGGTTATCAGTGAAGACATTTACAGGAACAATGAGATATTTGAATGGCATTCATGTGAAAATGTTGGCGGTTAGTCATCTCAATGTTACCAAATGGAACGCAACAAAGACGTGAAAGAGATGGTGGACCAATAGTGTTGAAAACCGGGGAAATCAGAAAGTTCGTAGCTCAAAAAGACTTTTCTTGGTGATTGGGACATTCAAGGCAATCCTAACACCAAGCGGTGCTGTGATGTGCTACTTAGTCATCAACGTATCTAAGACTTTTGCTATAATGTTTCCCATCACGAACAGGGACACTCGACGGTGTTCCAGTAACTTCCTGATGAAGATTAATGAATCTCAACTGCCTCACGTACTAAGTTTACTTCTTTGGTTGTCAAGAGCAATTGAATGTCATTAGTGGCATGATTGACGGCGTCAATCTTACTTCCGTATTACAACAAAGGTTCCTCTCAGAGGTAACGCGCTTCCATCAAAGACAACATAGTCTTCAAAGATGTATATTTGTGACTGCGGGTATTATCAGCATTGCTTTAATGGTGGTAACGCTATCTGCTTTCCTTTATAGATAATATCAGCGCTAAAAAATTAACAATCAAAACATGAGTGACATGGCGTGGAGAGGCGTGCACCCAGGTTATTACGGGAAAAAGCATCTCAATGGAACGATGGACATTCAGGTTATTGGTTTTTTAAATACAGCTGTGGCATATTCAACAATTCAACTCTGGTTTTACAGGGAGACATAACGGTAGATTTGTTGCAATGGTCGTAATCCAAGGAAGAAAACGCAGCTTTCGTTTATCCTGAAGGCCAAAATGCTAATTTCCAACATCCAGTGGTACGCTGTAAGTTTATGTTGTTAACATTTTCTATCTAACTCTCTTAATCTTAATGGGAAATAGATTTTGGTGGTGGATTAACCATCTTGAAGCTGTCTAACAGAATTACAATGAGGCAAACATGAATCAACTGATAGCTGAGTGCCAGTACGGAATCGCCATTCTAGAGGTGCGAGGCGAAAATTCTCGGCGAAAGGATGCCAACGCTTCACGCTACTGGGACTCCAGCGATCGAAAGGAAAATTATCCAGTTTTGAGTTCTTTGAACAAATTCAGCAAAATTCCTTTGCAGCTTTCCTCGCGGCTCCAGTAATCCGCGGGCTAACGTAATCCATAGTTTTTTTGTTTTCAATAAATCTTTGTTGTCTCGCAGACTTTTCCATCTACATTCAAAACAGTCCCGTTCTGCACGAAAATAAAGCAGTACAAGTGACACGACAGCTGTTATCCTTGTTGCTACACACTCAACAGGTTCGCCGATAAATTAGGTTTAATCTTGAAGCGTGATTCGAACGCTCATCCTTTTGGAACAACAGATGGAAATAACTGCCAAACTGAAAAAAATTGTGTCGATGCCATCATTTCAGGTCACGCTTCCGTCGGGCTCCAATGGCTATTTGAACACCTCGGAATCCCAACACGACTTAAAGATTGTTTGGAGGAGAAGAATCTGACTTTACGGTGATCGGGTGCGTCTGTTACTACAGTCGGGATCAGCTCATTGTCACTCCTACCATCGAGCCTTTCTAGGTAAACTAGTAAGAATCACTGTCATTATGTTTAACTGGCCCTGTGTAAGCTGAAGCAGATCTATTCTTTTAAATAGCTGCTTTGGCGGAAGAGGTGTCAATAGTAGTTTCAAAGCCGTTGACATTCAGGTACTTTAAGGAAACGGCCTTGAGGACTTTGGGCGATATCGTAGCCGATGTAGCTCTGGAACAGAGAACAGAGGATGGAGTGGTGATCTTAGCCATCAGCCATGAAATCTGCTGGAGTATGGATATATAGTTTTGACGGCGACATGTTTAAACATGACAGCAGGTGATGAAACCTTTTACATCAGTTCAGAAATAAGAGGGTTTCGAATTCTGCAATATTTAACCGCTTCAGCCCCCTTGGGCTTTGCCAGTTCGTTGAAACAGAAATAGTGGCGTCCCCTTCACGCATAAGGTGATAGCCATACAAGAAACGATGTTTTTGGCTGTTATTGCTTCGTGCGGTCTGGAAGCCGTGTCTCCTTCGGCTGGAGCCTCCAACAGTTCTGGAAAGTTTAGGGAATTGATCAAAGGATGTCCTCTCACCAGTTCGTTTTACGCGTTGCGCGCGTTGACATAATTCAGCCGTATGATTGATATTCTTACCCCAAAGGTGCCACGAGGACATCATATTCCACAAAGTCCTGTAACGGCATTCACGTAACGTTTGCTCAAGACATAAGTCAGAAGTCATGTAGCCAAAACCACATTGAAAGTGACATGTATCTCTTCTTTCTATTTCAAAGGATCAATGAAGTATTGGCGCATACTCTGGTTTCAATTGGTCGCAGTTCAAAGTTCCCCCCCCTTGGCACTGCTGCAATTCATCCCGAAATCATTTGGAATTTCAGTGGTACAACAGCTAGACATCGATAAGATTGACTTAGTTTGGCCAATCCTGGTCATTGATAGTGGCCAACGCAAACTGTTGTACAATGTAAAGATAAAAGCTTTGATGAAACTTCTTATCTTCCATTGGCACTTTCTGGACGGGGAGGCTTTCATGGCAGCGCTTGCAGCCTTTTTCTTTGCGAGTAAGTTAGAGTCTACAAGTTAATTCAAGGACAAGGTTTCCAGGTAGAACAGACTTTCGAAATACCCCTGAGTCAGATCTGGCCCTTTGGCTATTCTATCGAAACGAGACGTTCCTGGCCAGCGGCGGCCTCCGAATCTCGCGTAGCAATTTTCGTGGCACATGCCCGTCTACGTAATAGTGGCTTCCAAAAGCCATCCATCGAATGCTGAACAATTAGTAGTTTGTTGTTGTTATTTTTGGACGGTAAAATTGCTTTACACGTAATGGTTTGTTTGTTCATCCCAGAATATATTAATCATGTTTGAATCTTGTATGTCGAGAAAATTGGTTTAAACAAAAATAAATGAATGGAGATAATGCGTGTTGATATTTTCGTTTATTTGCTTTCTATTCTACTTGTTGGCCACAGATTGTTTTGCGGGAATCTAGGGGATGCAAAAACCTGTGAAGAACAGTATCGTATGTGATGTTTATCTCCTCCTAGAAGAACTAAAGTAATCCTGAATTAATATAAACGACAATCTCATTATCTCGAAGAGGATCGCGAGGTAGGAGTAATCCGTGCTTGACGTGTCCAGCATCAAGTATGCGGAAACCTAAACTTTGAAGAATGCGCTTGCTACTATAGAGTTGTCGATCGCAATGTTGACGTATGGAAGATGTCCTGATTGGAGCCACGTTTACAATCAGACGCCGGTCATATACTTGCGTATCCTTTTCTCCGGTATTGTTCCAATGTCATGAGATTGACTCTACATTCCGTTAGGATGATGGCACATTATCAGGCCACAAGGTTATCGTTGGTTTTTGAAAAATTCCAGCGGAGAGCGAAGTGAACGATCTCTTCGAGACACGTCTCTTGCAATGTAGGGTGAGGTACTTGAGTACGTAGCCGGAGTTTCCAAAGACGGGACGAGTAGGGCGTGGCATCGTGTTGCAGACTTTTGACGACGCCAGACGTCGTGGTAGCAGATGACAAGTTAAAATAGAAGAATATTGTTATCATCTGGTTCCTCATTTTTGGGTAATATGCACGTAGTACATACTTGATTTGCCTCCATTTTGAGGGCCATAGATCGCGTCTATTACATACAAGTCCAGCAAAGGAAATGGCATTGTATGTTCGTTGGCGGTCGCTGAAGAACACAAGAAAGTCCAGATGAGGATGGTGGGCTCGGTTGTAAGCTAAAACGATATCCATTTCCAATCGGTCCTATCGATAGCCTGGTAAACGCCGAGAACAAAGCTGTTTCACGACACGCCCCAACCTCCTAAAATCCATACTTTCTTGTATGTGAAATAATAGATCCATTGAAATCAAATTAGCCGTAAGTTCAACGGGTTGTGTGCATTTTTGCCGAGATTCAAGGTGTACGTGGGGACAAAATAGGACAATTAAGTGTTTAAACTACCTGAGATTGATTGTAAGATGATCTAGTCTATGCTCTCCACTTTACCCCAACAATGGCTGAATAATCATCTTTTTCCTTCATTCGGTTCGGATTCATGCGGGAAGTAGATGCCGTACGATCTTTCGATGCTAACAATGCCGAAGGTAAGCGGCGAGTGCGTCTGAAACAATAGAATGTTTAAACTTTTTTATTTTTGCGGAGAGTTTGAAATATCATATACCTCACAAGAAGACGGCAAATGTCTTTCGAGAAATGGTAAAATTTGGAAAGGAGTTGTGAGCCAGTCTGCCCAAACATGACGTCAATGGGGACACTTTCACGGATTAAATCGCAAAATTTTCACTGGTACTATAGAAATGTTCATTGGAAAGTACTACACCGCATTCGACTGACGACTAAATTGAACTTGATACGTAGCAACTACCGTATACTTTCGGCCGAACGATTCGGAGTTTCGGGAAATGCGTATCGCCATCGATATGTACTTTGTGTATCAGATTTTCACTACTTTTGTTGACATTTTTTCAAGGTTCAGAGTTCCAATCTTTAAACAGATATAGAAAGGATAAATGCTCAAATTCTGTCATGTTCCAGTCGTTTCAGTGAACCTTGTATCTGTCTTTACTCGAAAAAAAAACTACGTGGCGTGTTCAAAGTGAAGATGATGGCATGGACGTTCGCCACTTCGACGTTCGTGAATCGTTCGTGTACACGTGCTACGCAACGGCTTCTAATGTAATAAGTTACGCGGAACTAAGCAGCAATAATTAGAAAACCACAGCAATTATATTGATAGTTTTTTCACTATGAGCATTTCGTAAAAATGCAAGCAACACGGTTTCTAGTAAGATATGATACAAATGAACCAAAAAATAATTCAGCGATATGAGAAACAGAGCGTAGCTTTCTTCAGTCCAACATTCGAAATTGCAGGGTTGAGAATGGAATGGTGTCCCTATTAAAACCCATTCCATGTGTGAACAGCAAATAATGCGGCCACCGAAAATCAGGATACCGGCGGCGCTGGGAAGATCCCTGATCAGGAATGCGATCCTTCGGTAAGCATCGATGCTATATGGAATTGAAGATTTTCTTGTTGCGTAAAACTGTTTTCGGACAGGTTGCTGCTGTTGGCGAACGATGACGGCAGGTGAAGTCCTGATGAAGTCGGTTGCAAGGACTGGCCTATCTTCTGTTGTTGCTGAACCACCTTTGCCGGGGAGATGGTTGAAATCGGTTGTCCGTTGGTCTGTCAGGCATCCCGTCTTCGTCATCATCAACACTCAAATACTGAAAATCTAACGCTTTCTGTTCGGCAGTGGCAATGGAACGAACGATCAGGACGGGAACCAATGCTCCACTGCGAGGACAAATCCGATACAGTACTGCCAGATTCCTTGCCGGCAATGTATTCTAAATATAATCACGCATTTCAGGTTATTTGTTTGCACGTATAGAGAGAGGGGATCTTTAAAATAAAAGTATTTTAGAAAAATGCAAATTTTAATGAATCTTACCGAGAACGTGAAGTTTACCGTCCAGATCGATAAAACCACAAACGTCTATGTCGGGGAAGAATGGTTAAGTATATGAAAATGAAGGTCAAATTACAAATACATTGAATACAAAAATAACTTTCATAAATGTAGCCATTGATGTCTTTGGTTTCCATCGGAACGTTCCATCTCCTCATATCATACCCGAACGTAACACGATCCATCCTCGTTGAGTTGATTAATTTGTGTTTCAGAATAGGACACACGATCTTCCTGGGCTCCCTCTGCGTTGGCAACTCAGCTGGCGCCACTTACCGCCGACGGACACAATCACCGTCAACGCTAAACGCATCAATATAGGTTTTGGTTTTCAACTCGTTTCAAATTGACTCCTGTGCGTTTCCTTGTTTACTTACCAAATATCTCAGCATGTTTCCAACAGTAAAAGAAAAGGATAGAGCGCAAAAAGTGAAAGAGCTGAATGAAGACCGGCCACCATGTAGCCGGGACCGGCAGCGCGTTTTGTATACCCCCGTCCGCAGCGGTACACGGAAAAGGGACGGGGTGGAAGGCCGTAAGAGAGGGGAGGCTCGATGAGGAACAAAGGAGGATGATCTCTCATGTCACCTGTTCTTCTCCGCCATGAGCATCAGACCTGAGTCACGATCACGAGAGCCATTAACAGTGTAAAATAACGCAATAGAAGTGGGACCTGTCGAAGTGAATGAAGCCGGCCGGGCGAGACAGGAAAAATAAAGAAGGTCTATACAGACGTGTCCCGAAAAAACATTCTCTTTTCCTAGAAAAAAAAAAAGATGTAGTATATAGCTATATATATATATAGGATGTTCTCTATACTCGAATATATTTGAGAGGGAACCTCTCAGACGTCAGCTATTTTTAAAGAAATTTTATTTATTTTTTTTTTTTCCTTTTGGCTCTTCTTTTATTATTTTTGATGATAGTCCCAGTTGAACTGCTAGAAAAAGGAGACCAACCCTACCGGCCGGATTATTACATGGTCGGACGGACGAGAAGAAGAAAAAAAAGAGGACTCTCATTTGAATTTTACACATTGGCATGAAGATGTAGATGGAAAGATATTAAGTTTCCTTTGCAAAATTCGATTGCAGCTTGAAATGGTGATGGGATTGTTTTACCTGCAGCTTGCTTACAGGTTTATATATTTAACTAAAAACATAACAAGCAAAAGGGCTGTGGAGTGAAAGGTGGCATCACCTTAGTTACATTTTTCCGTTAAAGGCATCGTTTCATCGAAAACAAAGGCAAAGTGTTTTCCAGGTGTTTGATTTCATGTGCCATCGTTTGATTCTCTTTTCTTTTGAAAGGAAACTCTGTACGATTAAAAAATAAACTAAATATTTTACGTATTCATTTGCACTAGAGGATGGTACGGAGTTCCAGTACAAGGGCGGGACGGTGAGTCAGGTGAAAGTGGATCACTTCGATGAATGGTATTTGATTGTCGAAGATTCACTAACCGAGAATTTGAACAACAAGAAATCAAGTGGACCGCCTATGGGCGTCTCCTTTAAACTCGTTTGATTTTTACGAGAAGAATTTGAAAGCCTGGAACGAAATGGCGTTTGTTAGCTCTAGAGACATAAAATCTACACCTGGCCCATTTGCGTGAAACTCTGATATCTTTGCTGGGCGCAGTGTTCGCGAAATTGTTTTGCCATTTCAGGAGGGTCCCTCTCGCTTATCGTCAGGCGCATTTTAGATGTCCTTCTCCGCTCAGTGTTTCTCTCACCGCCATGAAGGTGACAAAGCCTGCACTTTCTCATCCCACCCAGCAACAGTATAATGTGCCGAAACCAGCACACATCAGCAAGTTTCAGCTTGCATCTAACAAAGCAATAAAGTGCCAGTATATGGTTTGCTGGGAATGGACAATCGTTCGCTATCTTAGTCCAGTCATTCAGACGGCTACCTTTGCACTCGAGCGAATCGAGGTAAACCTTGATAAGAAGGAAAGAAGAAGGTCCTTCTTTTTTTATTATTTAAAAATTGTTTTTGAATTCTTGCAATAAAGAGTGATTTGTCTAATCATCTGCATTAAATGACTGCATAGCTTACGCACTTAAAAGAGGAAATAAAAGCTGGATTATGCATTTTTATGGCGATATCTCATTTCAGTTTTTGATTTTAACGTTCTCTTTTTGTCCAATTACGTCATGCATAATTCAATATTCCCTTATTGTGTGTCTTTAGGTAGCTTTTATATGAAGTAACGGTATATAAGGACTGTTTATCGTGCTAGGAAGCGCTTGGCTTTGTGTTCGTTCTCAACTGTATATAAGATCCATCGGGAATTTTTTCGAGTGAAGTCAGCGGAAATATTATCATCAGAGGAATAAACAAAAAAAAAGGCCAAATAATTACATAAAGATATTATGGTGCTTCTTCTGAAACTCTATATCTAGATAAACCTTCGTTAAAGTTGAGTTTTTAGCAACGATTTGTGAGAACTGACAATGCTAGGTCAAATTATTTCTTTTGTACAGAGAAAAGCGAAGTGGAGTTCTTCGAGCATCAGAGTCATCAACTGAAATTCTAACGTCAACTTGCCTTTTGTACTGATTTAAAAAAGCGGTAGATGGGAAAAACGAAACAAGGTACATAATAATTTTCATCCCAACGCTAACTGCCATTATTCATGTTCTATGCGAGGTGAGCGAGGCCTCCCATCTTTCGGACCTGCTATAGTATATCTGCGTATGCATTCGTAGAATCTTAAACGCTATAACTTTGATTCAATTCAAAAGGCAGCAATGTTGGTTAAATATCGAATCGGGCATACCTGTAGTCTTGTGCTATAGAAAAGTTGCTGGTCAACAGTAGTAACCAATTGCTTCCGAAAGATCGAGGAGGCTTAGTCAATAAATCCATCAAGTGCAATGGGAATTATAAGGGCTTGGCACGATTCCGGGGATCATATCGCACCACTGATGTGCAACGCAGCAGTCCCTCGCAAATGGAGGGATTCACGAGAGGAATCAGTACAGGATAAAGCCATGACGTAGATAAGCATGTTGATGAAGTGTTCCGTTTTTGTATATTTGCGCGATGATGCTCTTTTCTTGGATCGAAGGAAGGAAAAGCACCATAATAGGATGAATGGAATTAGGGGTAATGACTATCGTACGTCCTTGAATGACGTCAGCTGTCGAAGATCAAGATCCAGCGCAGCACCCCCTTTTTTATCTACCGGAATGTTTCCTCGTGACGGTCTAGAGTCGATTTTACTTGTATTTTCTGTGCAAACAATAACGTGAGAATAGAAATGCTGGCGGTAGGCAGTTCAGTTTTTTGTGTATCAAAGGCGAGGCAGCAATTTTGAGTGGTTTCTAGAAGCTTTAATTATCTCCGATAGATAAAAGAACTAGTCATTTCGATTTTAGGTTTATTGCGAACGACTCGTGGAAGGTCACGGTTTGTTTTCTCCTACAAGTGATGGGTTCACGGAGATGGAAGACGGCGGCGTGTTGACGTTAACAACAAAGACAATGTTTGTTTCGTTTGTTGTCTTTTCTTGACAAACGACTGCCCGAAGCATGCGCCGGCTTTAAAATCAAACCTCAATTTCGGATGCACTAGTCATTTGTTTCTTATCCAGATTCATTCGTTTGTGTGTGCGGCACGCTCATTTCATCGAATCCATCATTATCATTATTGTTACAGTAATCTTCGAATAGATTCGACAGATGAAACCGATTACTCGCTCATCGTTACTGCTGGCGTAAATTTTTGCGTAGAGCCCCAAACGACAAATTAATATGGTAAAATGTTAATCCTTAGATCATAACTTTACTCAGCACGTTTCGATTACATTTGCTTTTTGTGCGTTTTCGATTCAGAAATGCTGGACTTTAACTGGATGGACTGATGATGACCCATGTTGGCCGATGCTTATGAAGCTATTGGCGCGCTTAATAGACTGGAAAGCGGATACCTTTATCGCCTCTAAACACCATACACCCCATCCGACGATCACAGATTTCACTAGGTAAGCACGGACCGGAAAGTAGAAACAGGATTGCTATCAGAAGCGAGGTGTGTTTTATTGCCACTTAGGGAGGCTGGAAATCTCAAGTCAGGCTATCACTGTGTGTGGTGTATTGTAGAGGCAGTTCCTAGTGTGAAAGCAGTTGATTTACCTTCTTACAAGAGTGAAATGTAGATAAAAGCGATTACGATAAAAGCCTGGAACACTTGTCACACCAAAAAATAGTTTACGATCACTGGCCCTACAACGCGCATCCCACAAAGTGGTCATTGTAGCAAGGAATTGAGCTGCTACCTTCTGCCGATGTCTTTTGAAGGGAAAACGACGAACATGTCGTGGATGATGTGCCATCCACCCAGCAGACGGAATGAGCCGACTTGCACGTTGGAGAACATCGACGACGAGGACCGCATCGCTAGTGACGCAATACCAGCAAACGAGTGGCGCAGTCTGGGTTGTTGCATTTATCCAATATAGTTATCGGTAACACTTACCTCAGTATACCACAGAAGTTCTTCGAAAGCATGGGATTCAAACATCTCCGTCCTATTAATCAGTTTTGGTTTGCCTTAATATTGCATCATCACATCTCGAATTAAACGTTTTAGTTTATGGTAATTAGTATTTTCGACTTTATACGTGGTAACATGTGGAGCCTTACAAATGGGAAGCGTGATTTGTTTTTGAAAATAAGCGTGGAGCATTGTTATCAATGGATTATGAGACGTAACCTGCATAATCTATCCAGCGCTTTCATCATTTGATGATTACAATAGAGTCCACAGTTCAGTTTGAATTGTATCATAGTTGAATGGCTGAAAGATTTCAGTAAGCTCAGTTTTCTAAAATTATTTCAGAAAAGTTTAACTGCGTAGATGAACATTCCAGCTGGTTGCCAATCACTGGCTATATAAAGGAAGCACACGATGAAAATGTTTCCAACAAAATGGACGATTACTTTCCAGTTGGCGTGTTCTTGAAAGAAATTAATAAGCTGGTTTCATGGATGATGTACCACCTGTCTAATGGGATGGGCTAGACTCACACGTTTGAAGAACACAATAGGGAAAGGATAGGCGACTTGAGCAACACCAATACCTTTTGATATACGAGTAGCTCAATCTGTGGTTTTATTCCTTTTTGTCCCTGTGCATCGTACAAGTTTTTTTTTTTTTTAATTCTGGTATTGGGATTCCAGTTGCTGTGTTACTGCCATTGCTATGTGATGTCAACTATCCTAGTTAATTTCCCTATTTTTCAACAGTATTTCCAATCATTAAATGCAGGACATCTTACATGCCTTAATCAGGTATTTATCAAATTATGTGCGTCCCAGGTGTACGTGACATTTGTTTAGAGTAGTAGAATGTAAAAGAGACGGTGGATCTTAATGCATGATCCGGCATAAAAACTGAATAGTTATTTCAGAAAAGGCTTAATCTAAAACCAAACATGTGGACGCACTGCATAGTCTCAGCCGTGACACCCTCACTCCTCGTATATGGTTTTATCGTTCAGAGGTCAGGTTATAGTTCTCAATTGAGCCGACTTTTCCTCCCAAATGTGGCCGGGTAAGACCCTTCCACATAGCCTTCCTTCAATCACCTTGTTTGACATTGTTTTATACCCCTCTCTCCTCTCATTTCACCCAGTCATTCAGTTGCTGGAACAGTGGAAGAAAATTCTGAGTCTCTTATCTGGCCGAAAATGGAGCTGGCAGCCTCATCAGATACAAGATGATCAGTGTTGACAAAAACAACAAGAAAATGCTTATTCCGTTTGTTTTCTTGACGGCCACTTTGCCCAACGTTGCTGCAAATGTTGCACAACTATACTTTCAATTGTTTTTGTTACATTATCTAGTTTCAGAATTCGGGTCAATCGATGATCCTTGCCCTCTTGACAGCTGAATCTACATGTTACGTCTATTTTATTCAAGACGTACACGTCGATTCCGGATAAGGATGCAGACTATTGTCTTATCATATAGGGGTTAAGATGGAACCTGCAGTGACTTAAGTCAGCCGCTTAAGGTAAAATGGATTTCATGTTTTAAAGTTGGCAAGCACGGTCTTTGATTTTTTAGAAAGAAGCTGGATTTTGACCGCATGGACGGACGATGATGAAAGCAATAAAGCTGCCGAAGCTATTGATGTAATAGATTGGAAAAGGGATACTGTTGGCATGCACTACCAAACTACACGCACCACCACGGGCAATCTCGAATTTTCCAATCGAAAAACAAAAGGGTCGAGATAGTGTATCCTTTTCCGCACTCGACCAATACGTTTTGCCTATTAAGATGCATTTAAATCTTTAAATCCCATGTACTTTTAGTATGACCATAAAATTAACACGCCTGATACGTTTGTCATGCCGTTCGGTTGTTTTTCTATAGAGAATTGTGAAGCGTTTACGTTAGGGTTGGAACATTCACGCTCAACTGGTGTGCGGAAACCGCTTTCAGCTTACAATCAGCGCACAACGGTCGATATAGTGTTGCTGAGAAATGGATCAGCTGCCGCCTTCTTCCGGTGTGTTTTTTGAAAGAGGATAATCAGCAGCTGGTGTCGTGGATGATGTACCCATCCATGCCTAACGCAATTAGTTGGCTTCACCCGCTGGAAGGCACTGACGTCAGAGATATATGCGAGAAGCTCTGGTGACCCGATATCTTTCCCGAAGCGACGGGCACAGTCGGGTTTTTTTCCATTTGTCAACATTATTGTCGAAAACTTTTGCCTTAAGTGGCTTTTTCGAAGTGTGAATTCCATTTCTTCAGTCCATATTCTGGTGGTATAGGACTGAAAAATCGAAAGATCGTATAATATGGATAAAAGAATGCTAGCATGAAGGTGAGGAAAACGCTTTTTTGACCCATTTCTCATCAGCAAGCTCAGCCAAAAACACCTGTATGTATATGACGTAATCACCGAATGGTTGATAATAAAACCACCCTTGTTCCGGTTGGCTGCGTCGTCCTACTGACGTTGTTTTTGTTTTTGTTTGTATCCCCATAAAAAAACTCGTCAAATGCTACTTCCACAGTTGATAAAAAATCTTTAACGACGCAGGTTTATGTCGCTGATATAAGAATAGTGCTGCGCATTTTTGGGATAGTCGTAAAACCGTAATGCACAAGCTCAATAAAATGCAAATTAAATGTCGTCAAAAAGCCTTTTTGCGTTGAACGATTCTTTGCGTGACTCTCTTTGACGCTCCATAACAGCCGAATACCCTTCTTTGTTATCTGCTTTGTTGAAAATACAGTAGGATGGGTTGATTATGAAACTGAATTGGAAATAGCCATGGAATGGACCTGTCATTATTATGCTTTTGAAGCGTTATAATGTTTTTAGATGGCAGTTGTATTCCACAGCCGAGCAATTGGAAGATAAATTACCTCCCTCCCTGTTAGATAAATGGCTGTCAATGAAAAACAAAAGGCGAAGAACAATTTTGACCATTTAGCAGCAGGTTTCGTCATTATAAGCACAAGGAGTAATAAAAAGCTATTGTCTTGTATCTGGAATTCATTGTATGGAGTATCCGCTCCCTTTATAACATTTGAATATAGGTACAATATAGTTTCCTGACTTTCTGCTTTTCATAAGCCTCTTTAGCTCAGTGGTAGAGCGCTGGTCTTGTATAAACCAGCGACCGAGGATTCAACTTTCCTCTCCAGGAGGCATCTGTTTTTGTTTTTCTCACTCACAATGGTAGGAGAGTAACATTCCCAGACTGATTACTTAAGTTAATGTAGAACGCACCGTCGCCAATTTTTTAAATTGCTTTTTATTATTTTATTATGTACGTTGTTATCCATAAAGGGGCGTAGCGCCCTTCCATTTGATTCGAGCTTTGGTGACCTTCCCTTCAGGTTTCCTCCGATTTGTAAAGGTGGCACGCACCGATGCGCCGGCAATTTCAAAACTTGGTTTTACCGAAACCGCAACTCATTCGGTTTCTTATTGGGCTCTTTCGCCAGCACGGCCCCTCAAGGAGTATTTTTCGTTGTTAGTCTACTCGCCTTCATAACTTGTTTCGCTATTGCTTGCGTATAGTGTGCCGGAAGACAATAGTCTCAGCCAATGATTTGCCCTCATTTTCGTATACGGTGGCAACAAAAAACAGCAATAGCTTGAACACTGCAACAACAGGGTGAAATCTGAACGTTCCAGGAAACTCACGGAAGGTTTTCTTTTTCGGTTGACAGGGTAAATTACGTCCAAGCAGACATACATGTTATCTTTAATCTATAGTTTCAATTCATTTTATTAAAGCTATGCCTCAGAGCTTGCCGATGGAATTTTAAGTAATACTTGGTTCTTGGTTGTTTGGTAAAATTTAATAAAAATATAACTCTTCTTTCATTGCTTTTTTGCCGTCAATTAGCTCCCATATTTACTTTTTTATAAAAACATATAATGTCAAAAATTTATTTATTTTTATTAATTAAAAATTCGACTGTATGCTTAAGAAGTTGGGAAAAAGGGTGTGTACACCTTTTGTAATCATCATATGGAATTCTTTATTTCAAATGCAATTTTTCATCCAAACAGTGATTTTCAACACTCCGAGTGTCGTTCAAGGTTCTAGGATCGGGCAAAATGATCGGCGAAAAATTGAGGTCAGATCGGCGATCCAGTCTTCACAGACTGATCGGATCGCCCATCAAGGTAATAAAATTGATGGGAACTACCAGTCTGGCTATACTATACTCAGAAGGAGCCGTTGCGTCAGCCTAGATTAAAAGTCTTTCGAAAACAGTTCTCGTTTCCATAGAATTGAACTGAAGGCTGGAATTCGATTGTTGGATTTTCAATACCATGCCGGAGTCTGTAAGGGCATTACAGCTTCGCGAGTCCCAGATCCTATTATGTCTTCTCCCTTTTTCTGGATTCCCAACTTTCTAGACACTGCGAGGTATTTGAGAAGTAACAAGGTAATTTTTTTAATTAGACCTACAATGAATTTTTCAATTCTTGATTTTACATACCGATTCAACTGGTTGTTTTTTTTTTAATTTTTTTTTTCGCGCATCAACACACTTCCCCCTATCAGGTGTACATCCTACCGTGAAACTCCTACGACGGATCGTATGCTGCGATTGCAGCCATAAAGCGGGAAAATTTGAAGCGAAAGCTCAAGAGAATCAGGAGCGTCAGGCAAACTGATTAAACAATCAACACAATTTGCTTCATGTTTTACGTTCTCATGCAAGACAATTTGGATCGTCTCTGGATGGAGCATTAATGAAAGTGCCTTATTACGTCTTTACTCAGCTATTGATGTGATTAACTGGGACAAGGATGCCGTTTTGCATTCAACAAATGCTACGGCCCTCACGAGGACATTCTCAAGTTCTTCCGAGATCGTAATCGACTAGAGGGGCATCGTTTATACTCGGCTGGTCGCTACGTTTTCGACATTGAAAAGGCTTTGAAATTGCAGATAAGGTTCAGAGCGAATGTTTTGAAATTTTTGACATTTTTCCCGTTCCTGTATGGTCTGTCTCTTTTTTGCAATATTTCAGCTTACCAGACGAGGTTTACGTGAAAAGTTTAGAACGTCATCACGCCCAGTTGATTTCGACCATTGGACAGTCTTTAAAAGACACTACGACTGTGGAAGATGTTGCCGACGAAATTGACCACCTGCCTTCAGCTGGAGTTTTCTATAAAAAATAACGATCAACTCGTTTCATGGATGACAGGCCATGCAGCTAATGGCATGAGTCGTCTTTTTACCATGGACGGTCATCGTCGTAAGGATATGCTAAACTAGCAACGCAATACATGTCAAAGAGAATGGCTCAGGCTGGATATCTGCCATTCATCAACATCGTCGTTGGCAATACGGCATCCACAGAGTTTTCTTAGGTTTAGGTTTTCAATTTGTCTATCCTATGCACACAATATTAACTAAACCTCCTGGACGGTATTAGATACAGACCGATACATTTTTCTTTATAAAATGTCGTGTCTTTTAAAATACATTTACTAAGGTGCGAATTTTCTTCAAATAAATACATCCTTAATAAGTATGTAATTAAAGGAAAATTTAATAATATAAATAATTTTTTCTATTTATTTGATCTTTTTTCACCAAAAGATGAGTTTAAAAAGTTGGTCTTCAATTTTCGGACTTATTTTGCTTTTGCTTAAATATAAAATACAGCAAACTATGCACTGACTTCGATAAAAAAAAATTTAAAAAGGACAACAAAGTTGCCGCGCTAGTACGCTCTAGCGCTAGCCTGATTCAGTACAATAATTTAAAATATTTCAAAAACGGATGATTTGATGGAAACAAATCACTTTTTCAGAATCAGCATTCAATTCTGAATATCACGTGTGGTTTGAGCGAATTCCAAGAGATTTCATTTTTGCCGATTTTGACAAAAATGAGAAGGGTATAAGCCTTCCCACTTTTTCATTTTGACTAAAATTTAGATTTGGCCAAAAATACATGGTTTCGATTCAAAATTTACGAAATCACGAAAATCAATTTCGTTTTCACGTGAGACTTTTAGTTTTGAGTTATTTGAATTCAAAGTTGTTGCGCCACAACCACTTTGATTCCGTTTTGTTAAAAAATCTACATAATTAACGCGAAAAACCGGGGGTAATAAAATTATTGAAATAAATTATAAATCAGATGAATAAAAAAAGAATTCGTTTATCTTAGTTAATGTATTACGTTTTATTGAGATCGAAAGAAAAAATATTCAGGTTTGGGAAGTCAAAATCTTTTCAATTTTACAACTTCAGCAATCCCAAAATCATGTACATTCGGGAATCGTGGGTATTGCGTAATCCCAGTATCAAATGATTTACAAGGAACGCAGCCACATAATGGAAGTTTTAGGTTTTCTCTTCTTTTTGATTTGCACCGCACCGCTCGCACCGCCTCCCGGAAAACCTCTTGCATATTGTCGTCCGTCTTGGCCGAGCATTCGATGAAAGCACTGACCTTTTTGCTCATTTCTTTGCCTTCTGCACTAGATACCTTTCAATAAACAAAACTAATTTATAGACAATAAAATACTGAGAGTTTGAAAAAATCCTTACACAATCTGTACTGGTTGATCCACCTTTACGCATATCTATTTTCAAGGCCTAGATAAACTGTTTGATATAACAGTGAAGCAATAATTTCATCGCTTTTGTATTAACGTACCAACAAGGACGATCGGTGTGTGAGGGGTTAGTTTTAATTCGGAATCCATTTTGATGGCACGCTTTCGAAAGATGTTCGATTGCTAACGGCGTAGCAAAGTAGGAACACGTCCGTCTTTAAAAAAAAATCTTATTTCATTTAGTTGAATTTATGTAAAACGTAAATTGATTGCCTATAATACACTTGGATAGGAGAAGAATGCGCAGTCCATCGTATTCCGTCTGGCCAGAAGTGTAGGATAGTGAAACGTGATAATAAACGCCATCCACTTGGATTGTTTTTGAGGAGTTATCGAATCTGAAGAGAATAATTTGCTCATTTAAGACTTCGTGATTTATTGTGACATTTAAAATAAGTAAACCATGATGGATTGACGTTTGAAAATCAGAGAGAAAACTACATATTGTCTAAACTCACACAGTTGGAACGTATTCTAGCGGATAGTCTTTGGAATTCTCTTTAAAATTGGTGAAAATGCAGTTTTTACCGGTATTAGTATCTCCCACAATTACGACGCTTATCACACGATTACGATTCATTTCTAACGTTTGCGAAATAACCTCAGTCAAGACCAGCTCTAATGAAATCAAACATAATTGCTTCTTCGCGATTTTGCCTCAATGTGGCACAGGGCAAACACAGCACCCGTTTCAACGTGAAACGTTCTCAGATCACGTCAAACAAATTGTAAACAATTTTGGGCTGTTTGACAATTCCACGTAGCCTAAAACTAACAAAAAGAAAATCCAATGTTAAGAGGTCACAAAGTATATGACTCTTAGAGAGTAACACACTTTTAAAACAAAGTCCCACACCAGAGCAATGCTTTTGGGCCACTGCATCATAGAATCAGTTCAACGAAACGTTGGGATACTGTGACAAGCAAATGAAGCAATAAATTTAATCTGCTGCGATACGGTTTCCCCTCCACACGCTGTTGATACGGAGAAATAAAGGCAAACTGAAGCAATATAGATTATAGTTACAACAGACACGGAAGGACTGAAATTCACACGAAAACGAAACGAAGCCAATTCAAAAATAAATAATCTAAGAATAATATTGAAGCACACAGTTATAGAAAACTCGTCGATTTTGACAGAGTATACCGTTGCCATTATAACTTACGACAATTAAACAAATGTTCATCTTTCACGTCCATTTCAAGATATTCCATGAATACACCAGTATACCGTACGTTGTCATGCAAAAACTTACCGTGAGGTCCATCGCTTGCGTTCGTCACATCTTCCAAAGGAAATAAATAGAAACCACTTCTTATTCCAGAGCCAACCAGCTTCTGTTCAGTATCAAAGTTCTCCTACGCACTAAAGAGAATCTCACTGAGCAATTGTGTCACCAACAAACCGTAATATTAATTATTCACTATACACTAATTATCTGTCTGATCTAAGAATCGATCGATGGCCATTGATTCACGCGTTGCACAGGCAACAGCTTCTTGTTTGAACGACACAGGAAATATAAGAAAAGGGAAAAAAAAAAACTTGCGAGATGCCAGTCAGGTCATCGTCCGTTCGGGATCGGGTGCAAGGTCCCGTGCTCGTTGTTTGTGTTGACATCAGCATCTTAACGATGGAATTGAAAGATCTTTTTAGTTGATTCTCGGCCAACTTCCTGCTACGTTGGTATAGGAAGGGGCTCTTTCTTTTCTTTGAAAATTCCTTTAATATCGATGACATGTTGGTAGCACATAGAGCTCATATTGTTTCAGTCTGACGTTGGTGCTTGTGCGTCTCAGTGCTTGGAAAAAAAACTCGTGACAGCTTGAAATACAGATGCCATGACGTCATCGTAAACAGTGGGGCGAGTCGCGTCCACTGTGCAACTCTCAATTGGTCCTGATAACCGAAAACTTATCGAATATTCAGAGATTACTGTGAGTTCATACCTAATTTCTTATCTGAGTACTGTGGCCGTTCGTTAGACCATGCCGTTCATGTCTTGCTAGTTCATCACATTAGTCGCAGAGTCTGGCTCTTTTTGCCGTTGGAGACTATTTCCATTCCAACGGGGGCGGTTGATTTCAAAATGATTTTCACCGATTCGTTAGACTCGGACGAGTCGCTTTACGATATCAGCCTAACCTGCGATGTCGCTGACAATTTGGAAGAAGGGTAATTTACATTTTAGCGTCGTTTTAATTGATGTGCCAACAATTTTGTACGCAGCCACAGAGGCCTGGATCGCGGTACGTTGCATCAGACTCTGCCCGAGAGTCACTTTGGGGGCAGACATGAACGTCGATCACCAGCTTCGCAGTACAAACCTTCAAGGGACTTCCAGAGATACAAACCATCTTTAAAGAATCTGATGCCTGTTAGAAAGAATAACATGTAAAAATGCATACCTCATTTTCTTTAATGTTTACATTGAAAAATGGTATTACGTTATTGAACTTTATTCCCAGAAATAAGGAACAGATGCCGCTAGACAAAGTTGGATTCTTCTCCTACCATAACATTTAGCTGGGTCGGTCGTTACATGAAACAAGCTTACAGATATGGATTGCAACCGGAAGACGTTCCTTTATGTTCGACTAAGGACGGATGCGATCACTGCGCCCAAAGGTATATTTTAACTCAGCAGATCATATGACCACAACTTACGAAATGGATTGATCTTTATAACACAGGATTGAATTCATGTGGAATGAAGGGAGTCTTGCCTGAAGGCATTAAAGGCGCTTCTTTGCGGCGAGTTGCTTGGAGGTTTACACGGACCCGAGTGTTAACGGGCATCTTTTTGTATTTTCTATCGCTAGTCTTCGGATTCTTGGGACCTGTGATTAAAACAGTCATTGGCTTTTAGGATTTATCTTAATAATGAAAATTCATGTTGTGCCCAGGTGTATCTGATGGCCCAACTTTTACGATTCTCTCAAGACCAAGAAGCGCCCTGGTGGCACGGCGCATTGTGGGCTTCCGGAATAGCCATTTCCGAAATGATACGAGTCCTACTTTTTGGTGCGTCGTGGGGCATATCTTACAGGTATACATTTTAAAAGTGTTGTTTGCTTAGATCTATTACACAATTCTTCCCCGTGGTTTTCTAGAACGGGCATCCGGCTGAAATCAGCCGTCACGACGATGCTCTTTAAAAAAGTGATGCGTCTTTCCAGTCTTGGAGATACATCAATCGGCGAGGTAATGACAACATTCATCCATTATCGATGCCAACAATTCAATTTTGATTTTTTCAAATTAAATCGCTAGGTGATTAATTTATTCGCCAATGACAGCCAACGAATTTACGATGTGTGTAGCCTTGGTCCTTTATTATTTGGCGGTCCTTTCGTCGCCGTTATCGCAACGCTTTACGTTGTTTACCTGTTAGGCCCTCATGCCATTATTGGAATGCTGGTGTTTCTTCTCTACTATCCAGTTCAGTACGGTGTTTCCTTCCTAACTGGTATACAACACTTTGAAAACGTTAAATCGTGAATTTCGCCCAGTGTGTTTGTTGGTTTCATGTTTCAGGATATTGCCGTCGCAAGACAATCATCGTTACCGATCAGCGAGTTACGTTGATGAAAGAACTGCTGACCTGCGTCAAGTTAATTAAGATGTACGCGTGGGAAAAACCCTTTTCCAAAACAATTACAGGTAAAATGGCTTGGAATATTGCAATAGAGTTGACCCCAATTAACAGATATTTTTGATGGGATTGTTGGTGATTCAGATATACGTAAAAGGGAACGCTTCCTGCTGGAAATGACGGCCTACGTTCAGTCAGTCAGCGTTGCTCTCACGCCGGTTGTTCCCATTCTGGCCGCTATCGTGACTTTCCTCGTTCACACTTCTTTGGGATATGATCTGTCACCTGCTGAGGTATTGAGAGTTTAAAAGTACAGATTGCCAATGTCACTAATAACTCTTCCTTTATTCTCTTTTAAGGCATTCGCAGTTATTGCAGTTATGATTGCTCGCGTGCGGCCCTCACTGAACGGAGCTCGTGAAGCTTTAAAAACCTGGGATGAAGCCAGCGTTGTGTGGCCTCGCATCGAGTTTGATTTGTTTATTCTCTTTTGCCGCCATGGGGACGTTATTTTTTTTTTTAACGTTCCCATTCTGTTTTGTACAGAAAGTTCTTGGACTGGAAGAAATGAAATCGAGTGTTCAAAGCCATTGGATCGTAGCGTAGCCGTTGCAGTTTCAGAAGCGACCTTCGCCTGGCATTATGCACCACCGCCTAAAGATAAAAGCAAAAACGAAACAGTAAATTATTCCGGGAATTGTCTTGAATTTCAACAGTTTTTATGCGATCTAATTATCTGATTTTTTTTTATATCTGACAATATAGCAAAGACAGGAATGTCAAAAATGAATCGAATATCCAGGAACTTCCGCTTTTGTTTCAATTGTCGTATCTTACCAATATCGATCTAATCATTCCCAAAGTATTTAACGTTCACTGAATTCCATTTCAATCGACAGCAAAATTTTTTTTTTTTAAAGGGCCATTTGGTCGCTGTTTGCGGGGCGGTAGGAGCAGGCAAGTCTTCCTTGCTCTCCGCCATTCTCGGCCATATGAAAATCGAAAGGGAAGAGTATCCATCGATGGATCGTTCGCCTATGTCTCGCAACAGGCGTGGATCATGAACAGCAGTCTGCGGGATAACATTCTCTTTGGAGAAGCATTTGATCCAAAAGGTAACGACTATACGTTATAGTTGTGGAGTTCATAACCATTTTTCAATAAATAATTTGAATAATCTAATCTTTTTTTTGTTTGTTATATTTTAAAATGTAACTAAGAGTATTATGACGTCATCTCAGCGTGTGCCCTAAGTCAAGATTTGGACGCTTTACCCGCTGGAGATGAAACAGAAATGGGGAAAGAGGGATCAATCTTTCCGGTGGACAAAGACAGCGAGTCGCCATGGCTAGAGCACTTTACGCCGACAGGTAAATAATTTTTAAATCAAAACATACAGTTAAAATTAAATTTTAAACAAACTCAACAGGGATATTTACCTCCTTGATGACCCGTTGAGCGCAGTCGACGGACACGTTGGCCAGCACATATTCGAACAATGCATCCGCGGAGCTGAAAGCAAAAACGATTGTGTTTGTGACTCATCAGCTTCAAGTGAGTTTCCTTGTTTTCAGTTGATTCAAAAGAAATTTCTGTGCTGATTCGTCGTAGTATTTGAGTCAATGTGACGAGGTTGTCTTTATGGACGAAGGCAAAGTCTTAGATCAGGGAAGCCACGTTGATCTGATGAATCGTAACGGCCGCTACACGACGCTCATTCACACGTTTTTAAGTCAAAGGGCGATGATAATGTCGAAGACGAAGAAGAAGAAGATCCCCATTTAGTGAACAGAAGGTAAGTTAAAAGGCAAAATGTATTTTGATAATAAGATTGCTGAAAAATGGCTGTTTCTATCAAAGAATTAAACCTTCGTCTCCGATACAATCAAGCCCATCAACGTCGATTGCCACTTCGTTGGCAATTGAATCCAGTGCGTCTAAAAAAAACAGCGAATTTAGCCTTTCAACAGCAAATTCCTGTCGCCATGAACAGTCGTCTAACTGAAGCCGAGAAAATGGAAAAAGGTTCCATACCTTGGAGCACTTACCACATCTACATTAAATCAGCTGGTGGATATATTCTTTCACTTCTCGTCCTATTAACTTTCATCCTCAACATCTTCAGTACCGGTAGGTTCATCCTTTTTCCTTAAACGTCTCGCAGAATGCGAATGGCAATTCTTTCTTTTTCTTTTTCAAGCTCTTAGTTCATGGTGGCTTGCACATTGGTTCAACGTCGGATCGGCGGTAAAGTACACGTACTATATTCACTCAACTTTGACCAAAATATGTTGTTGATCTAATCGTAGAATACGACGAGGACCGTAGGCAATGAAACGGAATATTACATGAGCGTTACCGCTCATCCGGATGTTCAGTTCTATCAAATCATTTTACGTTTTTATCTTGGTTATCTTGCTCACCAGTCTGTTGCGGAGCTTCTCTTTTATGAAGGTAAAACAATTAATGACTATGATTTTCAGGTATTCAATTTTAATGTAATCCTCTGTTCGTATCAGACGAGTCTTAGGGCATCCAGCGCTCTTCACGACAAGCTCTTCGTCAAAATCTTTGCCTGTCCGATGCGTTTTTCGATTCGACGCCAGTCGGGCGCATCATCAACATTTTTCACGCGATCTAGACGAAAGTAATATTCATAATATTATTAAAATGTATACTGATACCATTCAATTCATGTTTTATTTTTTTCTCTATAGCCGACAGCCGCATTCCGTCGTCCACCGATACGCTCATTCAATATGTTTTGGTCATCATCATGTCCATCTTTTTCGTCGTGTTGGCCGTTCCTTGGTTCTTAGTCGCTCTGGTCGTTTTGTCTTTCATCTTCGCCCTGTACAGCCGCGTATTCCGTCGCGGATTGCGTGATCTGACGCGACTGGAACACGTTTCACGCTCTCCTATCTATAGCCATGTGGATGCCAGCATTAACGGCAGGGCACCGTTCACGCGTTCGGAAAACAACGCCAATTCATTTCCAAGTGAGTTGCATGTCATTATGTGCAAACCTGTTTTATTTAAACATTCTTCTCGCTTTAATTTACAGGTATATGATTTTACAAGACGAGAATTCGTCAGCTTATTTTCTATTGAATTGCAGTCATCGCTGGCTATCTGTTCGCCTCGATTTTATTACAGGTACCCATCAAGTTTCTATTCATACAATTCAATAAGGCCATGGTGATGTTTAATTCATTTGGACTAGTGTGTGGAATGGCGGTAACTGCTGGATTAATCGTTGCTTTACGTGGAACGATTCCCGTAGCGTCAGCGGGTTTAGCTTTAGCGTATGCCAATCAACTATCGGGAATTATGCAGTACATCGTTCGTTTGGCTTGTGAAACCGAATCACGCTTCACTTCTGTCCAGCGAATGCACACTTATCTTATGGTAAGTTTCTGTGCTTCAGCTCGCGAATTTTGTACATTAAACATTTCTGTATGACAAGACGTTGGAAAGCGAAGACCCCGCAATTGTTAAAGATCGACGGCCACCACAAGATTGGCCCACGAAAGGCTCTATTCAATTTTCAAATGTGAAAATGCGTTACCGACATCATTTGCCATTGGTCTTGGACGGCGTTTCATTCGATATTGAACCCCAAGCAAAAATCGGTACTTTCTTAAAAAATAGACACGTAATGCCTAGATGTTATTGATATTAATGGATTCTTGAATGTTTAAGGTATTGTCGGGAGGACGGGTTCGGGAAATCGTCATTGGGTGTCTCATTATTCAGATTAGTAGAACTGACATCGGGTGTTATCAAAATCGATGGCATTAACATTTCAGAAATCGGATTGGAAGATTTGCGCTCAAAGTTGTCCATCATCCCTCAAGACCCAGTGCTTTTCATCGGTACCGTAAGGTGAGTTCGTAAATTTTGATTTCAACATTGGTCTATACTCCGATCAATTCTGGAAATTATTTAGGTACAACTTAGATCCGTTTCAAAAGTATACTGACGAGGCCATCTGGGAGGCGATCGAGCGTACCAATATGAAAGATAAAATTAAAGCACTGCCCGACAAACTGGACAGTCCAGTCATCGAGAACGGTGAAAATTTCTCTGTGGGTGAGAGGCAGCTGCTTTGCATGGCCCGAGCTCTGTTGCGTCACAGTAAGGTGCGTATGTGGTTCTGCCCACTTTCAACTCCTAAAGAATAATTTAAAAAATAACGTTTGTAATGAGTAGATTCTCTTGTTGGATGAGGCCACGGCGGCCATCGATACGCAGACGGATGCGCTAGTGCAGAGGACGTTGCGAGAAGCTTTCAAAGATTGTACGATTCTGACGATCGCCCATCGTCTTAACACAGTCATCCAGTGTGACAAAATTCTTGTGCTTCACGATGGAAAAGTATGTCTTAATAACATACACGTTGTGTAGGTAAGTCTTATTTAATTCACAATTATTGGTTGACAGGTGATGGAGTATGACAAACCGTCGGTACTTATGGCCAAAAGCGATTCAATTTTTGCTGGAATGATGTCCGTTGCCGAGGTCTCCGATGATTGCCTCTTAGAGCTTTAATTGAAAGAATCGTTATTGTCTAGTGTGCGTCTCACTATAGAAGATGATTGCATTGCCAATATTAACCGTACTATTCACAGTTTATGATGACGTTTTGAGTTACACCTACAAGCTAAGCAAACGGAGAACCCTATTCCCCTTATTTTTTTTTATATATTTTATGCTGTATAAAATTGATTAAAATGATGAACAAACTTAATTCGCACTCCACTAATTTTGCGTTGTCACAATTTCGACGCCTACCAAGAAAGATTGATTAACGGATCGGAAGGAACCTGACTCATTATGAAGCCTCGATTGACTGTCGTCAGATGAGTGATTCCCTTACTTCAAAAACAAGGAAGACGTTCATTCGTCGTATGTTAGAACGAACGTATAGTCGACGAAGAATACTGCTTCCTCTGGCATTTGTCTGTGCAATAAATGGAAAGAGTGTTATCTTAAAATCTTTTTCAAATTCTGCGTTAGATATAGTATCTATTTGTGATGGCTAACCGTGAACCTGGACGTGAAATACACGACGCTGTCGATGAAGGGTGACTAAAAATATCAATAACACTGTATGCGCAATATAAACTGTGACAACTAAAACGTCTTTGAATACGATTTCCGCTTGGTTCGGTAAGATATGTCGATGTGGATCTGGGCGATTTATCCGACACTTTCTCCGGCCGGCAGCCAGAGAAAACTGGAAGCCCCGGTTCATCTTCTGTGTATGGATCAACCAACGAAGGTGTACGAAATGCATCCATCAGAAATTTAATTCCAATAAGAAAAAATGACGAAAGGTATATAGTTGAATAATTAGGTGTCATGCAAATTCAAAATTTTCTTGTTAAAAAAAAAACAAAAAACATTTCAGGATCAGGGAAACGATGCCCTTGGATCGTGCGAGTTTATTCTCATTCGTTACGTACAGCTGGCTGACCAAGTACATGAAAATAGCGTATAATCGTGGACTCGGTAGTGAAGACATTCCCTCTGTTCTCCCAAAGATAGTTGCGATCACGCAGCGCAAAGGTGATTCGTTCTTTATCTTATTTTTTAAAATGCTAATTAAAGAACACAACCTGTGGCTTAAATATCGCAGACTGGAACGATTGTGGAGTGAGGAAGTGAAACGTCGTGGTCTCGAAGATGCCTCTTTACAACGGGTCATTTGGAAATTCACTCGTTCACGAGTTCTGGTGAACATCGCTTTATATCTAACGTCCATCGTGTTCGGTTTCATCGGACCGGTATGTAATGAAATTGATTGATTTTTCCGTCCCTTCATTGAAGGAATTCATTGTTTTATTTGTTATAGATCTTCTTTATGAGCCGGTTAATACAGTTCTGTCAGGACCACGACAAGGTTTGGTGGCACGGTGCACTATGGGCAGCCGGAATGGCTGGCTCTGAACTCACGCGTGTTTTGCTCTTTGGCGTGTCGTGGGGAATTGCTTACAGAACGGGAACGCGGCTCCGATCGGCCGTCATGACGATGCTCTACAAAAAGTTATACGCCTCTCTACTTTGGGCGATAAGTCCATTGGTGAAGTAAATCGTTTTGCAGCTATGTCACATAAAAAGACTTGCTTTATCATTTTCATGTTCGTCTCATTTCTAGATGATCAATTTATTTGCCAATGATGGTCAAAGGATTTATGAAGTGGCCAGCTTTGGACCTTTCATTATCGGTGATCCCTTCGTCGCCACAATGGGTGCCCTTAAATTTCTACAGCATTCATAATATCAGCTCTTAATTCGTATTTGAATTGTATTTGAAAATTAAAAAGGTACCGGCTACACGATTTGGCTGTTGGGTCCGCATGCGGCTCTGGGCATGCTTGTCTTTGTCCTCTTCTATCCAGTCCAATATTTAGTTTCCACATTGACCGGATACTTCCGTCGTCGAACGTTAAGCGCCACAGATCAGAGGGTTCAACTTATGAACGAGCTGTTAATCTGCATCAAACTGATCAAGATGTACGCCTGGGAAAAGCCGTTCTCCAAAAGCATTAAAAGTGAAAATTATTTCGAAAATCTTATTGCCTTTTGTACATTCTTGCTAATCGATGTCTTTTTGTGTAATTCAAAGAAATCAGAGAAAAGGAAAAACGTTTTCTTGAATCCACGGCCTACGTTCAATCTGCTAGTGTCGCACTGACGCCCGTCGTGCCCATCATCGCAGTCATCGTGACTTTCCTGGCCCACATTGGATTTGGATACGACCTTTCACCTGCCGAAGTATATACCATTTATCCTTCTTTTTTAACAAACCAGAGGTCACTTTAAACACTTATTCATGTCATTAGGGCTTCGCTGTGGTTGCTGTCATGATCTCAAGAGTTCGACCTTCGTTGAACGGTGCCCGTGAAGCTCTGAAAACATGGGACGAAGCCAGGGTTATCTGGCCTCGTATCAAGGTGTTTTTATTTTTACCTGTCATTTTCCTACATCGTGAATACTCATTTAGAACGGCAAATGTTTTGCAGAGTGTTCTATCCATGGAGGAAAGCAAGCCTTTCTCGGAGAAGCCAATTGATCGGAGCATTGCGTTATCAATTTACAATGGATCGTTCGTCTGGCGAGAAAGTGCCCTAACTACGACCAGGGCTAAACGCAACCGAAATTTGTAATCCAGTTGGTTGTTCTCTTTTAAATTTAAAGCTCTTTTTTCATTCGTTTTTGCGGTTAAGATGGAGTCGCATCTGCTGCTGTTGCGGGCAAGGTGACATAGAGAAAGAAGTGCTCACATCATTGGTCCAGCCAAAATCGATCCCTGTACTCATCAGCATCAACCTCGTCGTACCTAAGGTATTCCATTGATCGAGCGTTCTTTGTTATTATTCGCAGTTGAATCATTTTGATGATTGTATAACCTGTAAAGGGCCGTTTGGTTGCCGTTTGTGGAACAGTGGGATCCGGAAAATCTTCTCTCCTCTCGGCCATTCTCGGTCAAATGATTTTAGAACAAGGCCGGGTCACTATTGACGGATCTTTCGCTTACGTCTCACAACAAGCTTGGATCATGAATTGTACCCTAAAAGAAAACATTCTCTTTGGCGAACCCTTCGAAATGGAAAAGTTTGTAGCGTCTCGCTAATTTTCAATTGTACATATTAAAAATTGGGGAAAATGGACCTTCTTTCAAAAGGTATAACCGCGTTCTGATGGTGTGTGCCCTGGATCAGGACATTGGTATTCTTCCAGCTGGCGATCAAACAGAAATCGGTGAAAGAGGCATCAATCTCTCGGGCGGCCAAAGGCAGAGGGTGTCCTTAGCCCGGGCCATTTACGCCAACAGGTTTGATTTTTTGTAATCCCTTTAGAACAGTTTAAATGATTCCCATGATCTGTTTTAGGGATATCTATTTACTAGACGACCCTCTGAGTGCCGTGGACAGTCACGTCGGTAATCACATTTTCCATCACTGTATTCGCGGAGCTCTTAAGGAGAAGACGGTCGTGTTCGTGACCCATCAACTTCAGGTTGAATTGGATTTAATTTTTTGTTTTAACTTAAAATATAATTTAAAGTCAATCGATAGTATCTCAGCCAGTGCGATGAAGTTATCTTCATGGATCATGGAAGGATCTTGGATCAGGGCCGTCATGGTGACCTGTTGAATCAGAACGAACGATATGCAACGCTGGTAAATACGTTTTTGCACGAAGAAAGTGAAACTAACTTGGACAAAGTAGTCAGCAGTTCAGAAGACGATCAGATCATATCACAAACGTGAGTTTAATTCAACATCTTATGACAACTCACGTAAGTGATTTTACCTATTGTAAACCGTTTGTATCCTGGGAAGTTCCGGTCGAGCTTCTCCTGAAAGCGCAACCTTTAAGAGGAAACAGTTTGGGAAGAAATCGAGTTTATCGACATCAACCGAATTAGTGTTGAGTAAACATTCAGTTACCGACGATGAGTTGTATTCGAATGTGGACACTGGCGGCCGTCTGATCGAAGAGGAGAAAATGGAAGTTGGCTCTATCCCTTGTAAAACGTACAAAGCCTACATCAAATCAGCTGGAGGATACATTCTTGCTGCTTTCGTTCTTTCCATGTTCACCGTCAACGTAGTCGGCAGTGGTACAATAACCCTTCGTTTTCACGAACAAATTCAATGTTGTCTAATTTACGTCTCGTTTCATGTTCCTTCAGCGATGAGTTCGTGGTGGCTGGCTCATTGGCTTAACACTGGCGTTGTGGTAAGCATTTGTTGCCTTCGTGATAATTGTATTTTTCATCGTTTTAAACAGGAATTTTCACAAATTGATATTCATAGAATGCCACGAGGACAGTTGGCAATGAAACTGAATATTACCCGAGTGTACGAGGCCATCCGGATCTTCATTACTACGAACTAGTTTACGGCATGTTTATCCTAGTCATTGTGTTCTCCAGTTTGATCCGTAGTTTCTTCTTTATCAAAGTATGTATATTATTATACAACTATTTGAAATCATTTCCGGCTTACCTGTGTTTACTTGAAAGGCTTCGTTGCGTGCATCCAATTTACTGCACAATCGACTACTCGTCAAAGTGTTTAACAGTCCCATGTCTTTCTTCGATTCGACGCCAGTTGGCCGCATCCTCAACATTTTTCACGGGATCTCGACGAGAGTAAGTAAACGCGATATTCGTTTTTGACCAGGCGAATGATTAATCCCTTTTCTAATGGCAGCTGATTGCCGCTTACCTTCGTGCATCGAGGCTCTCGTTCAGAACATGCTGGTTGTGTCGATGTCTATCACGTTCATCGCCATGGTCGTCCCTTGGTTTTCTCATTGCTCTTCTCCTCCTCGCTGTTATCTTTATCTTGGTCAGTCGCACCTTTCGATGTGCCCTCCGCGATCTCAAACGGCTGGAGAACGTTTCACGGTCGCCAATTTACAGTCACGTCACGGCCAGCGTTAGTGGACTGAATACGATTCATGCATTTGGCAAGGAACGTGCCTTCGTCTCCAAGTAATTGGAATGTTTAAAAATTTTCGGTGTTTAGCCGTGTGATCTAATCATTTGTTTTGCGTTAGATTTATGAATTTGTACGACGAAAACTCGTCCGTCTTTTTCTTGTTTACCTGCAGCATGCGCTGGCTTGCAGTCAGATTGGATTTCATCGCAGGTATCGAGGTCTGTTCGTTGTTTTGATTTTTTTAAAATTATTCAATTTCTCTTTTCGTTGATGCAGTTTGCATCATTGGCGTTACGGCTGGACTTGTTGTTGTTCTTCGTGGAATGATTCCACCGGCATTTGCCGGCCTGGCTTTAGCCTACGCTGGCCAGTTGACAGGCATTCTGCAGAATACCGTCCGTTGGGCCTCGAAACGAAGAGTCTCGTTTCACATCCGTTCAACGAATGGAAACGTTACTAGACGTACATCAATTTTTGTCCTGTTCATATCATACGTTCAATGCCATTTTCATCATCTTGTTTGCATCGGATTCCAGACATTGGAAAGCGAAGGACCTGCGATTGTTAAAGAGCGTCGACCACCAAGTGATTGGCCCCAAAAGGGTTCCATCGTCTTCTCAAACGTCAACATGCGTTATCGGGCGAATCTACCGTTGGTCCTGAACGATGTTTCTTTTCACATCAAACCCAAAGAGAAAATAGGTATAAGGAGTTTACAATTATAGAAAAAAAAATTATATTCATACTTTTAATCAAGGCATCGTCGGTAGAACGGGTTCGGGAAAATCGTCATTGGGTGTCGTATTATTCAGATTGGTGGATCTGACATCCGGTGTCATTGAAATCGATGGAATTGATATAGCAGAAATAGGACTAGAAGATTTGCGTTCGAAATTGTCTATTATTCCTCAGGATCCGGTGCTTTTTATCGGTACCATCCGGTATGCCCCATTGTTAGCCATTGTTAGTTATTCAAAAATATGCCAATTTTTATCCATTGTATACTTCTTCGCTATAGGTACAATCTAGACCCTTTTCAAAAGTATAGTGACGTCGTTATTTGGGGAGGCCGTTGAACGAACTTACATGAAAGATAAAATCAAAGCACTGCCCGACAAACTGGACAGCGCAGTCATCGAGAACGGTGAAAATTTCTCTGTTGGCGAGAGGCAGCTGCTTTGCATGGCCCGAGCTCTGTTGCGTCACAGTAAGGTGCGTATGTGGTTCTGTCGAAAACGCCCACTTTCAACTCTTAAAAGACTAAAAGTAACGTTTGTAATGAGTAGATTCTCTTATTGGATGAGGCCACGGCGGCCATTGATACTCAGACGGACGCGCTGGTACAGCAAACGTTGCGTGAAGCTTTTGAAGATTGTACCATCCTGACCATTGCTCATCGCCTCAACACAGTCATCCAATGCGATCGTGTTCTTGTCCTTCAAAGTGGAATGGTAGTGGAATTCGACAATCCTTTGGTTCTCTTGGCGAATGGCCGTTCGTCCTTTGCTGGAATGATGGCCGCAGCACAACGCAGAAATGCTTTTTTAGTGTAGAATTTTTAGTATATTCTTTTTAATAAATCATTTCACATATAGCTAAATCTTTAGTAAGACGTGAAAGTGGATTGTTGACGGAGTTATTGGATTCGGTATTAGAGCCAGACTTGTATCGTTTCACCTTTCACGACGTCATCACGTTATACCCAAAACAAACTGGACACATTTACAAATGTCCCGCACCAGGTCGTGTTGCTTTCCAAATGGCTAACTATCAGCCGAAAAGAAAGAAAATGTAAATATTAATCGCAAGCTAGATCTCTTTAGCGTTGATTTTGGTGATTTCCCGGAAAGTGGGAACGGTCTTGGTTAAAACTCGTAAGATGGCGTTTGAATGAAAGAAACATGACTAAAAGTAGACCTACAGCTAAGATACCATTTAATGTGAGCCAACATCAAGTGGATTGCACCTGATTTTTTGTCACTGGGCCAATCACAATGGAAACGGTGTTTTTGTGGTGAACGTTCTGTCCCGTTTCCCCCGTCCCATGTTAGGTCGCAGAATAGAAAGCTTTTTTGTATTTGATTTTGTACACACTATGCTAATCAGTGTTGTGTTAAGAAATTCCTGACGTTCTAAAATATAACCGAATCGAAACCCGTTTATATTCTAAAACTCATATCCTGTTGGTGTCACACTCTCTATTCAGCACAGCTTATGAAGGTTACACGAGGGAATTCCTGGCAATCTTAAGATTCCAGTTTGAAGACATCAACGGCTTTGGTCACTAATTTCGAAAACGATTATGATTTGTGTGTAATAGATGAAGTGATAAAAATTACCAACTAGCCCGTGATTTCTCCCGCTGTATGTCTACAGTCTTGACCATCCTCAATAGTGATGTCCCAACGAACAGCTGTGAGTTATTTCAGTCTTTATAGCTACGAAAAAGAATTCGAAAATGTGATGTCATTTTATTTAATTACCTCGTCGACATATTGCGTCAGAGAGAAGAGATTCTTAGAAAGCGCAAAAGCGATCTGCATAGTGAAGGACTGGACAGTCTCGTCTATGACTTGCTGAAAAATGAACGACGACGGTTCTCTACCATTTTTAACCGTTTCTACGCGACCGACTAGCATCCCGCCGCCGTCGGCTCCTCGTAAACATACGAGACCTTGAGCTAGCAACGGGAGAAACCTCGTGAGATCGCCTTCGTTTTCTTATTTTTGTCCCTGTTTTACAGTTGTGATTGCAGCAGATGATGTAAAGTAAAAAAATAAATGGGGCTTTATTGGCGGCTAGCCAGTACTGTTTGTTCATTTACGGTTTTCGACTCGCTTGATGAAAGCGGCGTAGACAGTCACGCGGGACTGACCTAGTTAACATGAGATCTGTGCAGTCAAGTGATAATAGTGGAAATGAAAATCGAAAACGAAATGTTCAAGTGAATTTCTTTGGCTTCCCATTTTGTTTGTCTCTTGTTGAGTTTTAGCTTTTTAACGTGTACTGCGTGTTTCATTGCAACATTGTTTTCACAAGGTAACCTTGACTAAAGTGTTCTTTTACGGGCACCTGGCGATTTGCACAGTTTTTCTTTCGTGCACACAAAGAAAATTCTGGTTTTGGTATGACATGTATGTTTCTAAGTTTTCTCCTCCGATTTGCAAATTATGCAAATATCCGGAGTTTATCGGATTATCAACCCAAAACAAGGAGGAAAAATAAGCTGTATAGTTCGAAATCGATAGCTCATTTTGATTCAAGGATCATGCACAAATGATCGATATTTTTGTTTTTTAAACATATATTTTAGCAATGTCTCTCGAACTGTTTAGGCTACTCAGACGATAAAAGCATTGCCTATAAAAAGATGGAACGATTTAGTGAATGATATAATTTAATTATTATTATTAGCATAATGTAATAATTTTAAATTCAATTGAGAAATTTTGCTTCAATAAAATAAATAAATTAGAAACGCTAGCAAAATATGTTCCGCACCGATATAGAATCATAACAAGTGCTGCATTTACGTGTAGACGTATATGGACTTTGCGAATGTATACATGGCCATAGAATTAAGCTATCTATTGCTCTAGTACAATTCAATGGTAATGAGCGTCAGGCAGGGTACGGAATGGCAGTCTAGAGAAAAGGGAAAGAAAACAAAAACCTGTCCGGTTAATTGGGGAAGAAAACCGGCTCACCTATAGTGAAATCCAAAAGCGAGCTGACAGCTGCCAACAGGTTGAATACGGATTTCACGAGTATTTGGTCAAGGTCGTCATAGTCGTTAAACATATGCTCTGGTCTTTCACTCTCCCTTTTCCATTTTTTTTTATTCTTTACGTATAGGCCTACATTTCTCTTCAGCGGAGATTAATGATATGGATGAGGTCTATTTATTATTGCTCCCCAATCCTGTCCTGTACGTCCATGACAATCCCCGATGTAATCGATCATTAAATAAAATACAGTGTGTGGGGTTGGACTTGAACCGTTGATGTCAATGGTCTCTTCGGAATTTATATCCTCACGAGTGGTGGGAATAATCCGTCCTTGAAAAAATAAAATAATAAAATAAAAAGATGGTGATCAAATGCCACGGTCAGCCACTCACCTTTTTTCATTAAAAACCAAAAGAATTTCGATTTCAAACTTTCACTGGATTGTCATTTTTCATTTTTGTCGTTTAATGATATGACAAATGCCGGCTATTTGTATAAAGCGTGTCAAATGAAGACAAATCACGAGAAGAGAAAACAAAATTTAAAAAAAAAAGACAAATGATTCAACCTCTTTCACGTCTTCACAGTAAAAGAGTGCTTTAAATCCACGTTCGTTTCTTCTTTTTTAAACATTTTGTGTAAGAAAAATGAGAAATGGTAATAACAAAAAAAGAGGCTTTCCATTTCCTTCTAACAATACCTTATGAAACTGAATTCTTATTGTTGTTATAACCCATTCCATGACTAGATCGAAAAAAATAAACAAAGAGTTGCTAAGCCAAATAATCAAACATAGTACGATAGGAAAGTAAAAGGACAACAGCCAATACCAGAGCATTATGCTCGATTTTGCATATAAATTTCAATTGTTTTGCTCTTTCATAGTAACCGATTTGTAACAGTATTGAAATGTTCAACAATACACAGTTCACTGCCACTGATTGTAACCGGTTGGAAAACTTATGCAAATTTTTTTTTTTTTGCACGATTGCCAAAATCCAACTTAAAATGACGCCTCAATGCATCAGTACTGTAAATAGTAAAGCTACGTGATTGTAAATACCCTATTTTTTTTTATTATTATTATTATTTATTTGAAGTGGTAAAATTAGAAAGTTGGCTGGGGATAAGGTCCACGCGCACTAACAACTTGGCGAACGCAGTGAGAGCGTTAGCCGAGTCCAGATTGTCAACGCAGTATAATAGGCAAAAATGTTCACTCTCTTTTTTTGGCCTCAGCAAAATTATTTTTCTTGTTGTGTTTGTTGACATTGTAAATACACACGTGGACGTGCCTGACGGGATCAACCCACCTTTTCTTAAATCTTAAAATTGTGTAAATAAGTTCTTTAAAGATCCCTACCGGACGGAACGGTACGACCTTGAAGAGTTGGAAGAAAGCGCTTTTTCACCTTTTTCTCCTCTCCCTTTTACCTTGTAATCGAACGACGCGCACCGCCCAATAGACGACAGATGGTGTTGCTGAAGAATTGAGAAGCCAGCACGCGAGGGGAGGAGATTAAAGCCAATCCAGATGGAAGCAGGAGGGAGGAATCAGAGGAGTGGTTTGTCATTTAAAACGGTTGAATTGGGCCTTCTAGTCGTCACACATCTCGTACTCTCGTGCGCCAACACCACTCAATTCTACGGGAGATCTCTAAGCTTTTCCTTGTGTTCTTTATTTCGAACAAAACAAAACAAAGTAAAAGTTACTCGCTTTGAACAACGTACAATCGTATAGAAGAATCTGAATATCCAACAAAATGACTCCGCAAAGATGCACCGCTGCTCTAGTCATCGTCCTTTTCTCCGTCAGCTGCGTCCTCTCTCAACATCCGCGCGTTCCAATCACACCTTGCAATGGTAAAAGTTTACTTGTTTTCAACATTGTTTATTCGATGTCGTGGTATAGAATGGCTCTTGCGTTACACGTTTCTCAGAAATAGTTTCTCGTGCAGTTGAAAAAAAAAAACGTATCGGCTTTAGGCGTTTCTTACAATGTGCAATTCTGTTTAAATTTGGGAAGCTGGTACGATAGCGCTGTTACCTGGAATTTTCGGAAAGCTGCCGTTAGTCCTCCGCGTCTTAATGTACGATTTTCCTCAGGGATTACTTGTCTTTGATAGGAGATCATGTGAATGACCTATTGCCCTTATTTCGTTCATTGTGTTTCCTCAAGGCGAAAATAGTGAAAATGGAGAAACGTTAGCGCAACTGCGAGAAAAGAATTAGGAAATGTGGAAGGCACGAGTGGAAATCGCTAGTAAGTTCCGCAGACTGGTCCCTTTGTCCTTGTCCCGATATCCTCGTGAATAACTTTTTAAAAAGTAAGAGTGGAACGTACTAGCGCTATACAATATGTCGCCTCATTTAGCGATTTTCATTTTTTTTTTTACGTAACAATTGTTATTTAGGGAGACTGGAGTATGCCGGGACACCGGGTCAAGAGGGACAGTAGGGGGAAAAATAGTAGATTTTTATAAAATCAAAAAATTTTTAGTATGTTGTTAGATAATACAATCTACTTGGGCATGGAATACGTTGAGTTTTGTCAACCATTGTGTCTAGTTATTAACAAAACAAAAAACGTTTTTTTTTAGTTAATTTTGTCCCGCTATTTAATGTTTATAGAAAAATAATCGCAAATGGCATGTAAATTTAATATGAAATGAAGCTTAATCATTTCTTTATTGTTAAAAACAAAATTATAATTTTCGGTCAATTACTGTAGATAATATTAACGTTTTAAAAAAATACTCTTTATCGGGGAAATCGGGACAGCTGTTTTTGACTAAAATGGGACATTAGTGGGCGGGTTTGGCCTTCAAGCCCATCAATCATCACCGAGCTCATGACGCCAACGATGATCACAAGCAATCGATTATTCAGCATATTAATCGATTGCACGTTAAGCCTCAAACCCCACCCATCTTGTAATGAGAGTTTTTTATCATATAAGAAAAAATTTTTATTAACACAATAATCAAATTGAAACATTTATTAATTTATAGAGTCTATGCAGTGGGACGCTATTTCAATTTTACAATTTTTTTAATGAATTTTAAGGCGTAAACGGAGGACGTCCCTCACCACCCACCCTAGTGTCCTCACTTACCCCTCAAAATAGGCTCCTCCCACAAATCTAAGAAAACTTTAAAGGTCTTATATGGGAAAATGGTTTTATTATTAAATTATATAAAATATATGGGGGGTACATTACCGTATGGAATACATAAAAACAAAATAATAAATTAATTTAATGATTAGTTTGGGAGATATAGGGGGAAACGAAAACCGTCCCGGCTTACTCCAGTCTCCCCTACGTACGAATTAGCAACGGAATGTGATTTTTTGTTTTCTTTTTTCTTTATAATTCTGATAACTAATTAAATTCTATCCTACCACAGGTAGTCCCATGTCCGGCAAATTGCTAGAAGTGCGTGTTTCCAACGCAATAACAACTTCCCTTGCATCTTGAAACGAGGATCTCAGGCCACCATCGAGTTTGATTATATTCCAAGTAAAAATTTAAGTGTTTACTAGTTACCCCAAGCGCAAATTTCTCATCTTTGGTGAAACATCCAATAGCTCAAGATACGAACCGGATAACTACGGGAGCTACAGCTCGTCTTGGAGCCGTTCCTCTTCCATTTGTTGGTACAAACAATCAGCCAGCGTGTTCGAGGATTACGTCAAAACAGTCCCGTCAGAGTCCCGGCTGCAGCTTAAGGGCGGGAGAAGTCTATACCTACTCGAACACATTTCCCATCCTGCAAATTTACCCTGTGGTACGTTCAAATATTCACAATTGTTTACGTTGGCATTTTCTTTTAATCGTTTCTCGTGTTTTTCATGCAACTTTAAGACCAACGTGCTGGTTCAGTGGGAGCTGAACGATGGCAACCGACAGAAAATCACCTGTTTTACAATCCTGCCAGGATCGTCTAAGCGCGAAGTCGTCAGAAGGACCAAATGCTTTGAAAATCTCAATTCCATTTTTTGTGTGTCACACTTTAAATTTTAATTCTTCTTGGTCGGTGAGTTTTCTCAAGTAGATTACCTCTGCAAGCCAAGAGCTCTCTTATATTTTGAAATACGTTTTTTGCTTTGTACAGAACACTAGAATACAATCTCTATACTTTACGGAAATAAAAAATACATTTCTTCCTTGTTTAAAAAAAAAATCCATTATTACCCCTGGTTGGCCATTTGAAATAAACAAGAAAATTTATTGGGCTATTTAAAGTAAAGTAATTGAGCTTGTATATTCAAGCACCTACCGGCATTAACTTTCGTGATTTCTCTGTCGTGGCCTTCGGAATTTTAAAAGAAAAGGGTAGTCACGTTTCCTTTCCTTTGGTTTCAGGAAATCGGCGAACCATTAGAATGACGACCCAGAGGGCTCAGCAGAAAAAAGGCCAGATGTATCTCAGCAGATATTCTCAGTGTGAATGACGTATGCGGATTTCTAAGCAAAAAATAAAAGAAATTAAAAGCAACATATAAAGCTCGATAAAGTTCAAAAACAAATAATGATTTCCATGAACTCTGTAAATGGTTGTAATTGAAAAATACAAACTATCCGTGCTAATATCGGAGAACCACAACATGACTTCATGCACAGGTTTTCTGGGGACGAAAACATGTGGCGTATTAAAACGGGGAGTTTTACAGTATTCGACGCGTTCAGTTATCTGTAAGGTGACCTACAATCGTTTCCGAATTAGGAACCAGGTACGATTTCTCTCGCCAATTTTCTTCACGATGTTATGGACCTACCATACAAGAAGTTAAAGATAAGAGCTTTGTCCTAAAATGCAAAGCTAATAGTTGTCAGCAACTATACAAATGAGATAACACTGATTTAGCGATTGGCTAGACCTATAGTCATAACTATTAACAAGTGTCATTGACTCATTAAAAAGATAAGCAATTCCATGTACATGGAAGATGGAACTGCTTAGTTCAACACTCTCATTGCTCCACATAGCCACAGTAGCATATGACCTGATTCTCCTTCCAGCATGAAACGAAGACCTCTGGGGAGATGGATATGTGAGCGTCATCATCTCTGAGTAAATGCTGTAATGTCCAAATGCAACCTGCACCACACGTAGACGGTTTATTTAATCCTTGTACCCGCCACGATGCGGTCCTGTTACAACGAATGGAATACGTATGGAACAACGTTACAATATCTCACTTCGAATAACAACGGGGTTCTCCCGAAAACGCTTTTCACCGTATTATACAGCCGCATCTATGGCCTTGCCATTGTTGGAGCTTGTTTGTGGAACTATTCGAGAAATTCAAACTGAAAACTGGAAAATCAAAAAGTTGTGCCCGTTTAAATAAATAACTGACTACTTTACTATTTCATACTCGTTTATTTCAGACTCAGACGAATTATTTTCATTTATATTGTCACTGCTAGATGGCGACAAAAAAACTTATTATTGATGCAACATCTGACGCGTCTAGCCCAGGCTGGTCGCAAGGAAATATGTATTAGCACACTCGCCTCCACAAATATGTGCTCCTTCCGAATGGCGGGAAAACTTCAGTACCGTTGCCAATGTATTGAGGAAGAAAGAGAAAGTTTTCCCGCCATTTGGAGGGCGCCACAAAAATGACTAAACTTTGCATCAGTCGTTTTGTTATTTAATCTTCGACAAAATTAGGATTTATTATGATATTAATGTTCCTTGTGATGTCACAAACACTATGTTCTAAATAGATATATTTATAAGTAAGCTTTTGTTCCAAAACCTACGTTTAAAATAAACAGTCCCTGATGGTGGCCATTTTTTCAATGCACCAAATTCAGATTTTAAAACGCTCGTTCAAAAAAGCTTCTTTTCTTTTTTTTCAAACACAATAACTCCTTGCAGTATCCCATTTATACATTGAATTATTAAATATGATTTAATAATCATAAGCATTTAATAAAATCATTAGTAAAATTTACGTTGTTCATTTATACACAATTCAGAAATGAAATCCATTATAAAATACGAATATTAGAGTAAATCCAAAGTTTATTTTTCCTGGACACATAGAAAAACACGGAACGCCAAATTACCTAATTTCAGTACCTCGGCTAGGGCCATTTATTTTATTTCCGCAGAAAATAATCACCATCCACAAACGCTATCTAGCGGCCACGGCTTGCACCTTTTGAAATCCCACCACTGGAGGAGGAGCCGAATCGCCGCCGATTTCCATAACTATTTCGAACACATTACTCGATTTGATCGTGGCGGGAACGCCGCCACAGTTACTCCCCTAAAAATTTCAGCACCTATGCTAGGGCTTTTGTTTTTTTGCAGAAAATAATCACCATCCACCAACGCTATCTAGCGGCCACGATACGCACCCTCTTATGAAATCACCACTGGAGGAGGAGCTGAATCAACATCGATCTCTACAACCATTTCAAACAATTAATATCGATTTTATCGTGCTAGTGCAGACGACAGGTGAATATCTCAGTGATAATAAATTTGTTTTTGCTTTTCTAAACGTCCATCAATCACTGGTTTCGAATACTGTTTATCTCGTTTGTTGCAATAACATGACCAGTTTATCTCGCGTTGAAACGGATGACGCCTGTCTGGAGCGTTGCGTTGTAAGTCACGTTTCTTTGTATTGCTTTTCTTTTTCTTTTTGCATGCGCACACGTGAATTCTACGTATAAAACCTAATGTTATGATTATGCCTGTGATGTCCGATGATTTTATTCATGTGGCTTTTTGTGTCATTAGAATCTGGCTGATTAAAACCACATTAAGTGTCCTTGTGTGTCGCAGATTCACCCGGAAGTTAGTGCCGGGCCAATCTCTGTGAATGATGACTTCCAAACCGATCACTGGATTTGATGGGCCCTACTTCTTAAAACAAAAACAAATTTATTATCACAGAGACATTCACCTGTATCTGCTACGGGCACGATTAAACCGATATTAATTGTTGGAAGCGGTTATAGGAATCGATAGTGATTTCATCTCCTCCTCCAGCGGGTGGGATTTCAAAACGGTCATACCGTGACTAATTGGGATGGCGTTGGTGGATTACGATTATTTTCTCGCGAAAAAAGTAATTGGCCTAATTGAGGTGAGCTTAATTTTTTAGGGGTAATTTGGCGTGTTCCAGAATATTTCGTAGCTAAGTATGCATACAGGTGGAATGTCTCTGTGATAATAAATTTCTCAGTGTTAATAAATTTTTTTGTTCGTAAAGTAGGGCCATCAAATCGTGATCGGTTTGAGAGATCCTAATTCACAGACGATTTGTCCGGCAATAACTGGAGTGAATATGCGACACCGAGGACAACTTGATGTGGTTTTAATCGACTAGATTCTGAATGATAAAAAATACGTGAGCGAGTACAATCATCGGACATCACAGGCATAATCATAACATTAGGGTTTTATACGTTGAATGCACATGTGCGCATACAAAAACAAAAACAATACAAAAAGAGAAACGCGACTTACAACGCAACACTCGGCAGATAGCGCCGTCCATTTCAACGGCGAGATAAACTGGTATGTAATTGCAACAAGCGAGATAAAAAGTATTGAAAACCAGTAATTGATAAACGTTTAGAAAACAAAAACAAATTTATTATCACTGAGACATTCACCTGTATCTGCACTGGCAAGATAAACTGGATATTAATTGTTGAAAATGGTTGTAGAGATCGATAGTGATTCAGCTCCTCCTTCTGGTGGGATTTCAAAAAGGTGTGGATTGTGGCTGCTAGATGGCGTTGGTGGATGGTGATTGTTTCTGCGCAAAAATTGGCCCTAGCCAAGGTGCTGAAATTTTAGGGGGTAATTATGGCGTTCCGTAAAAACAAAATGTATTAATGTAAATAATGGAAAACATGGCGGTAAAACAAATAACAAATTCGGAAATTCGTAAGAAAACAAATGGACGAACGCTTTACACATTTTCGACAGGAAAACAACGCCAGAAAGTGCAAGCGGCCTTTTTGCGTGCTTAGCCATATAACAATTACGAGGTTAGCCTTTTCCCGACTTTTTCCCGAATTTTCGTTATCTAAATTTTGCTCGTAGCAAAAATACTGAAATCATGGCACACTGTCTCGTTTTTAAATAATCAAAACAAACAAAAAAAGTTGCTTGCTTTTTTTTTGTTGTATTTTGCAATCAAAAACTATGCCATCTAGCGCTCATAAGTAACTTTTATTTCGGGCTACCGGGGGGTGCCTCTTTTTGTGGAGGATACTGTAGGTCTAGCTGCTGGTTAGGTGATGTGTTTCATCCTCAAGTTGATATAAAATTAAAAACTGTGCGTGAAACAAAATCAATAAATAATCCATTCCTTTTTTCTGAGCTCCTTCTTCAGAAACTGATTACTTCTTCAATCAAATAAATCAGCTCATGTTTAATTTCAAAGATAACGTGCTGGAGCAACAATTGCTCCGCACATCCATCTTTTTCGACATGTTTCGTCGTCTGCTTGGACGAATGAAAATGTTTACTTTTTCGGCAATGTTGGTAAATTAGTCTGAAATGGGAAAAAGTGAAGTAAAACGTTGTATGTAAGGTGTTGTTTGAAGAATAGAATTGCTGAAAGCGTCGTAGGTATATGGATCTTGCGAATAACTGTAAAATTTTGTTCTAATTACTTTAACTTATGGCAGACGTGACACTCGATGATTAAAAGCTAATAACTTATGGAAAATCGGACCAAGGAAAGCTCAGAATTAACCTTAGAAATATAGGTACATAAAAATAAAGATAATAAAAAAACATAACGAAAGAAAGAAAGTCAGTCCCATTTAAGATTCTACATTACTATTTCCATTACTTACTGTAACTTGGCAGGAATACATTCATCAACAGAACAAGATTATTGTCTCCAAGTGATAACTCAGATGCTAATGAGGACACGTAACAAGGGCAACCACGACTCACTCTACTGGGACTAAGAAAACTAAGTTAAAAGATAAATTAACTGCTGGGGAATGTACCCACCAGACATTTGGTTTCTCATCTAAAATATATTCCTCCTGAAGAACTCTTAGATTTTCACTTATATGCAAAGATGATTACCGAGAAGGATACTTTCAGTGCACTTCTGGAAACAGATTTGCAAGAGGTATGTAAATAAGCTGTTGAAAGTATGTTCAACTAAGTGAGTCTTCATGTCCAACACAGATACAAGGGTGATGAAACGTCCCTTCCACGAGAGTTAGAAATGCCTCTGACAGCCGACGCGGCTGAGAGCCCGTGCAATCGCCCATTATATTTGAGATGTCCGTCTTTGATGAAACGTATGAAACCCTCTGTTGCTCCTGGTACGAGCCCTACACGTTACAGGGGATGCGGTTGCTTCAGTAGTACGGCACGAGGTAAATACATTAAGTACAATTTAATTAATTTTGTAGTAAAACAAGTTTTTCATATGTAGAAGGAAAGGGCCTTTTTTGGAATTTTTATTTCAAATGGATCAATCGGAATGTTGACGCTCGGGATTACCATTGAAGCGAACTTTTGAAAACACTGAAGCTGGTTGCTGGGTTCTGAAGGCACGTGTAAAGCGAGTTTGTGTGGTTCCCTTATCCACAATACAGTTATCGGTCTACATACCCATTTGGGTCTCACGTCAGATATGCGGCATCAGAAGTTGCCACTGGCTTCAGCGATTATACAACGACTCATTGGGGTTACAAAAATGAAACAGAACCTGGGATGCAGGTGCTGCAGTTCAGAATAAAATTGACCTAGAACCCATCTTCCAATGCATACCGACGGATCGGTGGGATCCCGAATAACCATATCCACGTGATAATGTCCGGCCATCCAGCATGCCTTGTCCTGATGAGGAACGGTAAAGTATTTGCTGTAATTATGTACAAAATTAGCTCCTTTTTTGGAACTTCATGAGTAATACCTGTGTGATATTGTTGCCTCTTCCAAGTGAACAAAACTGTTTGATTTACATCCATAATACGTAATATTGATGATAATTGAAGTACAGGGTTAGCTTTCGTGCAATTCAATTGCAGTGAGGGCAACAATAGGGGAATACAGAACATACAACAAATTAATCGTAAAGATATTTAGTGGTCGGTAATTAGAATTTAATGACACTTTGAGGTATTTTTCCCATTAGTAAACACGAGTTGAAAATATTGAGGCTAGCGTCATAGTTAAGTGGTGTTCTTGGTTTGTGCATGAAATCGAAAATTATGTCTTTTAATTAGTCCCAAAACCAAATTGTCAACAGAGTAAATCTTTTGGCTCACCCGAAAAATACAACATGATAAAAAAATGTCACCAGGTGAGGGTTTCGAACCTTCGTCTCGATATCAGAGATCAGATCTCTTAAACGCCTTAAGTCTGACGCCTGAACCACTCGGCCAACCTGGTTGCAGACATGATTGACGTAATGTATAAGCGCACCATATTCTAATCGACTAATGAAAAATAAAAGCTAAACATCTAAAAAAAGAAAAATATACTTTTGAAGTGAAGTGAAGTCTGATTCAATATCAAATTAATAGTAAATTATATAATGACATTATGAAATTGGCAACGTGTTTTTACCATTGATATTTATTTTTCGAATGTTCACCTACTGATAAATTCCTGCATGATTCCACCTGATTCCACTGCTTGCCATTTTTTAATTTGAATGGAAATAAGCCTTATGATCCATTAAATTTGGAAAAAATTAAGAAGCTGTAAGTCTTGAACTGGGGACGATACTAGTCTTACTTGGTGATGTGGAAGAGGAAAGCACATTCATTATTCTAATTAAGCCATTGATATTCATCTTGGGTTTATGGAAAACACACCCACACGTAGTAGTTTATACCAAAATGCTTACAGGAAATCTCTGTTTTCTGAGACTAATATAAATCTAGGAGATGACAGCTTTACAACCTTGGAAGAAATAATGAACTGGGGGAAAACTATGAAGGCTGGATTTCTACTTCTTGGTGGAGATCTTTTTCATGAAAACAAACCTTCAAGAAGAACATTGCAAAGAGGCATGGATTTACTCCTGAAAATATTGTTTGGGTCCAGAGGAAGCATACATTGTAGTTTTTAAGTGATCCAGATATCAAATTCAAGGACTGTCCAACCTCCTGGAGTTAACTCTGAAGACCCTAATTTAAGAATAGCCTGTACCAGTATTTTCCCATCCATGGAAACTATGACGATCCCTGTGGGTAAATATTCTCAACTATAGCTGCTAGAGAACTAAGCTTAAGATAAATTTGTTGTTTTATTTAGGGAAGGTAATTACAGTGTGATGGATATGCTTGCAGCAACTGGATTTGTTTCAATTATTTTGGGAAAGTACCAAATTTTTAAGAGTTTAAGGCTTCAACTAATTTTGCTCAAAAAGGGTGACACATTTGTCTCAATTTATGGTACAAGTTCCATGCACGATGATCGCCTCTTCAGACTTTTCAAGAAGAAAAGGTAAGAACAAAGTTAAATGGATAAAAAAATGGATAAACTGTATTCACACATCTTTATTATATTTATACATATATTGACCAACTGACCATAAACCTCAAATAATCATTCAGGTTTTCTTTGAAGTTCTCGCTGAACTTGAGGATGAATGGTTTAACATTTTAGTTTTGCACTAAAATCGTGCCCGACACGGATGTAAAAGCTATGCTAGTGAGCATTTTCTGCCTCATTTCATGCATTTGGTTTTATAAGGTTACGAACACGAATGCCACAACTGGAACTAGAAGACTCTTTGATGAATTTCGGACTCGCACAGCCTGCAGCAGCGTGGCAACTTTTGTCACCTGGCGAAGCGTCTCCGAAGTACGTCGGTATGCTGAAAGTCCACAAGAAAGATTTCTGCATCGAAAAATTACCTTTAAGGACCACGCGGCCTTTCGTATTTGATACGTTGTCGCTGGACGAATTCAGTGACATTGGCCACCAACTCGCCAACGATGAAGTGGTGAAAAAAATTCGGGCCAAAATTGTCGATATGTTGACTTCGCAAAACCCTACTTTCCGGTAAGATCAGCATTAATTAACTTGATTCATTTAACTTTAAAAACATTATGCCATTTAAGCACCATCCTAATCAGCTCGTACTTCCGCTTCTGGGATTGAGGATCGAGCACGAGATCGATCAGGCAGTTCTTAAATACCGTGATTTACACGTTGAGCGAAGTCTCGAAAAAGTTGTTGCCAATCCAGAGGATGTCGTGAAGCTTGTCAGAAAACGCAGCGTTCAGGAGAAGATGAACGCTGACGTCGATGAGGAAGCTTGGGATACTGTCTTTAATATGGAGGTTTTAATTTTCACTGGTATAGCAAATTCTGACGATCATGCTTAATTTTACGTTTTGGGTAGTCTATTAATATGGTTGAGGGTCATCTAGAAAACTATATTGGATTGATTACTTCAAAGAGAGCAAAAAACCTCTACTAGTGATACATGAGCGTTCGCTTATTGCAGCCGTTCACTATTACGTGGACAAGACTTAGTGATGACGCTTCGTAATTTAATTGAGTAATTGGACAGGTGGTGTTATTTCTAACTAGACTTTTGTATCTGTCTTATATTACTTCCAGTTTACAAGCTCAGAAGACCAAAGAACAATTGAAGAACAATACTGTAGGAACAGATAGAGCCAGTTTTAGAGATGTGGTTTTGCAGAGATCCGTGAGCAGAGGAACGACGATACAAGGCAAATCATTGACGAGGTTTTCTTCATAATCTTTCACTGTTTCGTATAGGAAATGTTAATGAATTTGTCTTTTGCATCAGGCTCATAGTTGGCTAAGTGGTGAAGTCCCCGCTGTCAAACGGGAGCCTTCATCAGCAAGTGATTTTGTAAGTAATTATATCAACTGTAACCAAACAACATTTGGCCATAATTAAACATTTTCCCGTTGCGTTTACAGACGCATCGCCAAGTCAGATGACGATGATGAAATGAAGGTTAGAAATACACTTGCCGGATGTGTCCCCGTTCAAACATCGCGGCCGAGGAAGGGGCCGTGGTAGATCCTGTGCTGCTATGTCTACACGTACAAGAGGTCGTGGCAGAGGTAGAGGTGCCACCAAAGAAACCAAAATCGATAAAGAAGATGTCACCATTATAAGTGACAGCGAAGAAGAATTCATTCCAGTAGCCGCCGTGGTTACACCTCGCCAGACGGCTAGATCATCTCGCGGGGATACGAGGAGGCGGGCTACCTGCCGCTGCAAATCCACCAGCTTAATCCAGCCAAATAACTCAGGCTTTCGCTCGACAATCGCAAATTTCTACACAACCGACCCAACGGGCAGCACCTCCCACTGCTACAGGAACGCTCGCTACCACTGCTCGCCCTGCGTTCATCCCAAAGCATCAACAGCTCGTGGTGTTTGCTATGTCAGCTATCAGCGATTAAATCCAACACTCTTGACTCATTCGACATTAAGTATCGACGGAATGGGCACTCTAAGCTACTAGGGGTTCCTTACAGCAGTGGACAGTTTGAGTATCTTTCTAATACCATCCATTGTTAAATGTGGTTTTCCGTTAATTCACAGAAGCATCCGTTAGTTATTAGTTTGATTGTTACTTCTGTCCAGCGGCTAATTTAAACATTGAGACGTTATTTGAAAATTGGTTAAACATTCTACGTGGAGAACATTTTGTAAGAAATAAGTTAAAGCTGAAACGTAATAATCAAACAAAGAAATAGGAGGATGCAAGATAACGGCCAGTGTACTCCTTGACTTGTTTGAACAAACGCAAATTATCACCGGCTGTTTAGAACAAAATTTCAACTGTCCAATAAGGTCCAGTAATACGAGGCAAATTTATTCCGAAAAACAGGCGTAATCCAGCCCTGAAGTAACAAAGGGAACAAAACGTTATCATGGTGCGCATGTTATTTCGCCTGTTTAGAGCTAACGCCTTGGAAACCTAACGGGCGTGTATGAAACACCTTTACTGATTCCACACTGCACCTTCCAGCATTTATAGAGACTTCTCAAGGGGCATGTGTTGCAACTTGGCAATACGAAATGAACAAGGTGGTTGGGAAATTTTGAATTGACAACATCCTTTACTAGTGCGAAATCGTAGCCACTGCAAAGTGGATATAGAAAGTCAGTCCGAGCTCTTTATTCGTTGGGAGTGGATCCTGAGTCCTGACATCTCAGTAAGTTTGGCCCTTACAGTAAGTATTTATTGAAGATTGAATCGAAATTTTCACAAAAGCTTCAGTTATAACTAACTAAATAGAGTGTAATGAATCAGTTACTGCGTCACCGCGCCTTACTGCGCACTGGCCGAAGATGACAAGGGTAGAATGTTACAGCGTGAAGCATTTGTGTTTTCAGCTGCACAATTTTTTTTTATACTCCGCATTTACTGTGTGTATATTTAAGTAAAAGATTAGAAACCATACAAAGCTTTTTTACATTTATCTTTTTTATCTCTTTCCAGAGCCATCGCCTGCCATTTATTTCCGTCAGCTTTCATCTTCCGGATTTCCTAAACTCGAATACATTTTCAACACTGACGCGGAATGGGAGACTTCCATGAAAAGGTAATTTTCACCCTGTAAAAAGAAAACTTGTACTCAAATAATATTCAATTACTATTCAGAACGGCACGACAATTGAAGTCTTGATTTTCTTGTTGTCGCAGTTTTTGTATCATTACACCAACGAATATGCGCATACCGGAAAATTTTACGTGAGAAAACTCTATTGACACCTTCAAAAGATCGGGACGGACAAATCACGCTACGGGATGGTGTCCTACTTAACTTCGCTTCAACCTGAAACTGGGCGTGGTAAAATAAAAAAATAATCTGATGGGGTTGCTCATATGCCAAAATGTACTGGACGAGGCACAAGAATGCTATTTCCAAGTCCGATAAGAGAAACCTTCCTTGCGTGATATGCCGAACGGAAAGAAGGTCGAGATGCTTGGCGTTTTCCTAATGACATCAACCTAAGCCACATATCATTTACCAAGGATATACTGATAAGTCTGATTCTGAGACATATCAACAGAATAACTCGTCCACTACGTACGCTGAAATGTCAACTTCAACCATGGGGCTGGACATCGGATTTGAATGATTACGAAGGACGAAGTTTGTCGCACAATCAATAGATTTTCAGAATCTGCTTCTGAAGCCGTTACCAGCTGGAGAGATCTTTCGGTCGTTCACGTGGAAATGACGTTTATGGATCTTCTCAGCAACAGCAGGAACCGGAAACTTCTGGATTGGGATTTATAGCTGAACAAATGCCGTTTTAGCTATTGAGCAGCTAGCTTTGGGTCTTTTTTTGCTGCATCCTGTCCAGCTAATCGAAAATAACTAATAATCACACTACAAGACGAAAGATGTATTCTTATTGCTTATCTTTTGGTTGTTATTCTTAAAACATTGCTACACACATTATATAAGTTCTCTGTATTGGTTTTATGGTGTTATTTGGCTATATAAAGGTTTTCTATATAGTAAAACATTTTGTGGCAAACTTAACCTAAAGTATATTTGATCTGAAAGTAAGTGCAGTGAATCAATCCCACAAGCCCGGCTAGCCCAATCGGTAGAGCATGAGACTCTTTTTTTTAATCTCAGGGTCGTGGGTTCGAGCCCCACGTTAAGGGGCAATTTTTCCCACTTAATATTACTTACATATTTATTGCATTGCGTAATAAAGAAAATCAAAGCTCTATTACAGAACTCGTTTTTTCAATTGAAAACATAATCTTGACAATAACAAAACAAATTCAGTGCAGATTCATCCAGATGATCCCTGATGTCTTCCGTCCCCTATCAAACTGAAAATATTTAATTTTCCAGATAAACACTTTGGCTCAAGTAATGCTCTACAATCAAAACCTCGTCTTAGATGTCCTTCATTACTTGCATTGTTTTATTTAGCATTTTCAATTGACATATTTTGTGTTTTGGATTTTACGCATAAGGTAAATTGTTTTATTGTTTCATCAGGATCGGATGGGTAAATGTCAACAGCCAAAGAAAAAAAAAAAGAAGACAGACTGATTTTACCACAAAATGCAATGATCGACGCGGTTCATTGGGCTTCCGGCTGGGTAATTGAATTCGCGGGCGAAACCCTCGTTGCTGGAGAGCAAGCCAATAACGCGGAACCTGCTCGGACTGTGCGGATCCGTCAAGATATGGACTTGAGACGTTCGGGCGTTTCTAACTCCGCACTACAGATTGGCGTAGGTAGGAAAAGTACCTGATCTGATGCGAATTGTTCCAAACCAGGGCAACAGAGGCCTGAACTCCATTGGCCGCCACGTAGAAATTGTGAGCGCGATAAGCTTCACGCAGAACTCCGTTAGTCAGCGATATTCTCACCCTGAGTTGTCACACCGTTAACCTAAACTCACCAATGCAGATAAATTAAATTAGGTTGCGCAAACCAAATCTTACTGTAGAAACAAAAATGACAGAAAGGAAGAGACACTTACGCGAAGCCACTGGGAAGGCTGGTGCAATTGATCAATAAAGTATTGGGCACGTTCCAGGTAGTTAGCCAAAGTTTCGTGGGAGTCCACTAGTTGGCCGTGTTACCTTACTTGTCACTTATTAGACCTTGTACAAAGTACAACTTGTCAATCTAGTACTAGGTTTTTAAGCGTCATAGTGACAATAATAACTTTGATCATCAAAGCCGTGGGTGATTTCACGACCAACGACGCTTCCAATGCCTCCGTAATCCAGTGCTCCTGTGTAATTTAAATAAGGGGGTTGTAACAAGTAGAAAATTAAGACCGTGTTAAACGTGAATTTTGATTTACGCCAGACGACCTAATCTAGAAAGCGAGGTTGCAAAATACCGGCGGGGAAAGTTAGTTTTTTTGTTTTTCAAAAGTTAAGATCAATGACCCGGCCAAATTGTTACTAAACGTCTAAAAGTTAGGGAAAGGGGAGAGAGTGTTCGTGTTGCCTGATTGGAGTTCCAACTGAGGCTCGTAGAAGGCGTTCACGATGGAAGGATGTGTTCCGATTCTGCTATGATCAGTCGGCCTTCGTAGAGCTCAGGAAATCTTTTTTGTTCAGGAAAGAATTGGCGTTCTGCACGTCTTGGAAGTGTGTCGTGGGGCTAGTAGCTGCTCAACTGCACGAATCAGGGTGAATAAAATTGACGTTTGGAATTGAACTTTCAATGAAAGCATTCTTAGGTCGTAAAATTAAATAATGTCAAGTTACTCCCGTCATAGTAGGCCTCGAGAGCAGCCTTGTCCTTGAATCCAATCTGGGTAATCAACAAATTCACTCATGCAATCAGCTCTTCTCACGTGCGATGGCTTTCGTGTCTGTATCCATCCAAGTGGCATCATCAACCGAAGTTTCGGCGTTTTCAAGTTGGCGATCATTAGAGTGGTCTTGAAAATAGTCACACTTAAATCACTAGGGATGAGACTTGTAGTCTAATATTTGAGCGGTTGGGCTAAAACCACTTTGATTGCGTTTGTTTTCAAAAGGTTTATAATTAATGGGAAAACTAATATTTTATTCTTAATCAGCGTTTAAATTTAATTTTTAATCAAATTCCAAGTCGAAATTGTAGACCTGGCTTTTAGGGAGAAGAAGTCGGACTTCAAAATAAGCCTGATTTTTTTGGTGTGATTTTGTTTTTCCCTAATCAAAAACGTAGATATAACTTTTAAAAAAGTTATGATTTAGATCCTCAAATTAATCGAGGTTCACTAACTTATGCTATCGTTTTTATTAAAACACATAGTTTTTAAGTTATTTGAATTAAAATTGGTTACTACCGTATAGTACGCCCGCTCAGATAATCTCAAAATACCGGGTTTTTGCGGCTTCATCGAAAGCTCTTTCGACGTACTTGGCACGGTTGCAGAACCCGACCAAGTTGTTTGCCCGGATTAGCGTAATGTCGTCGACCTAGTTATTATTTCATTATATTTAGGTTTCATTCTCATTTCGAAGAGTATTGGAACAAACCAGCTTCAGGTTGGCTTAGTGCCGTACAAAACGCTGGAGAAGGCGAAAGCTAAACGATCATTTCCTGAGTGGTGTAACCTCCCAAATCCTTGACGAATCGCCAGTGAATGTAATTGGCAGAAGGACAAATCACAATTAGTTACTCACTGATATAGGATGTTGTAATTTAACCTACCAATTGTGGGGGTTGGTGTGACATCTAGAAGAGCGACCAGTTTCTACAAGTATTCCGTTTCGGTGACGATAATGGCGCTCAGTTGATGATACACTGCACCGTAATACCAGCTAAATTATAGATGTTGATCAGATATTCTCCCAGTTGACCTGCATAAGCAAAAAGTTAAATGATACATTGCACTTTTGCCAGTAAAGATAAATAAAGAATTAAGCAAACCTTTCCGTTGTTTTTGGTGGTGGTTGGAACGCTGGTCGGTCCATCTCAACTTCGCCAACCAACAAGGGGTTGTATAGGCGAGTGATGTTACGACGGTCTTCAGCGGTGTTATAATCAATACGAAAACAATTAATCATCGTTTCGTTACATAAATGAATTTGTTAACCGAAATTACTTTGGCTAATTCGGATTCAAAGGTCCACATGGCTAACACATCAGCGCCGATTTGTGCATCGGTGGCACCGCTGTGGCCAGGTAATCTGAAAATGGTTCGGGCGGCACCGGTGATGTTAAGGGGAATAGGCCGACATGATTTCGGGGAGCCAGATAGAATTAACCAGGATAGAACGAGGCAAAGCCAGTGAACTTTGATCAATCCAGTTTGATAGATAAATTACGTTTCATAAAGAAAAAGAAATAAATCAAAATCTTGGCAGTTTTACGTAGATAGTGCTTTGACTCAGTGTTTTCAGAGTCAGAGGTAGTTGAAGAACTTTGCGTGAAGTAATTGCGCTGCTACAATCGGCGGCCGGCGACAGTGGCCAACTTCCAGTCAAACGTAGTCTCATCCCAGGTGTTTGAGTCATGGGCCAATTTCCGAAAAGAGCCAAGAGATCAGTCAGCGGTTTGAGGCCAATAATTTGATGGGGTCTGTAAACAATGACAGTTGAGATAATTGTTTTTAACCGTGTTTTTAAAGAAATAATTTACCGGTGTCGGAAACAAGCAGAACATATATCGCGGCAAGTGTTAACGGGGATGGCATCAATTTGGGTTATTTCTCGCGCAAACATGACTGAGTGCGTCAAATGTTTGAATTTTAAATGAAAATCAACAACGAACATTTTCTAATTTAACAAACATGTGTTTTACGTTAAGACAATGTACAGACCTTTGAGGATTTCGGTCAACTCATCGCGCAAAATGTCGAACTGAATCCAGCGTGATTTAGAGTCGGGGATCGGATATTTCGATCCATCCACCGCAAGCGTAATGAAAAAGTCCCCGGCAATACAATAAAGGCAGTCAAATCCATTGATTCGACGAGATTAGCGGTTGAAATTAGGAAATGTTATAATCCGTGATTTAAAACATCAGAGTTAAATGGCAGAATACGTGCTGGAAATAACTAAAAGGATGGGTACCTGTCACAACGCATTCAGTTGTTGTGTAAATAGCTTTTCCATCGGCTGTATCAAGGGAGCAACGCCTTCTTTGGCGGATTCGTGCTTCGATCTTTCAACACTAATTGGCATATGGGGAAAAATATTTATTGGGTTGAAACAAGGTGTCGAAAATGAAAGATTAATGGAGGGTATACCTCGCTGCAAAGTTCGTGTCTGGATGACGTAAGCATCGTTCATGCCAAGCAAAGCAATGAAACCAATGATCGTACAAGTGTTACGACAGGTAATCTTTAAATAAAAGTATTTAAAGGATCGTAATTAATGGTTAATAGTCAAAATATTCTTGTAACGATTGACAATGCCTTGGCCATGTTTGTGAAGATTTTTGCAGATGCTAAAGCAGAAAACAAAATTAAGGAGGGAAAAATGATTTCAAGATTTAAAAAATTTCTGCTTTAATTAAAAGAAGCCAAAACATCACCCTGGATCAGGTGATGGAAGCAACCCTTGAAAATGACCTGGAGCACAACTGTGTTACACTGCATTTATATAGGCCGCTTTGGGGGCTTGTTGATGTTGTTGTCGGGGCCACTGATAACATCTCGTGATCTAACCCAGCAATTTCGCTTCCTATCATAAAATGATCTGACTTGGAAATATTTCGTTATTAGCCTCTTGGGGAAATATCTGAAAGCCTGGGTACGCTATAACTCGCACTATTTTGTTTGGACTACCTCAGTAAGCAGCAGAGTGTTGAGTTTTAATTTAGATTGTATAGTCTTATATTAAATCATATGTTGGTTACAGCTGTATTAAGTTAAATTATTTGCCTTGATTGTTATCTTAATTACTTGGGGGCTGTTATGACTATCTTTTAAAAATCAAGAGTCATCCACCGGCAATGACTCTGAAACATTTCCTATCGGACTGGTATTAGAAGTAGCTAGAAACAAGTGTTGATCCCTAAAGATCCCCACTTTACAATCATGTTATGTGACAAGCGATAACGTTTCATACTGATAATCGCAGCAGGTCATAGCATTTTCATTTATTGCAGTCTGCGTTTCGGCTCCGTGGCTGTTTGAATAGGAATCCTTACTTACACGCTCACACGTAACGGACGACGTGATTCTATGCTCCCCAAACGATTCGCTTACGACCTAGCCAGACATAGTCGATTGTGCAGAAAGGCAGAGTTTGTAGTACGTGTCATGCCTCACCAAAGTCATTAGATCTTGCAACTCACACAAAACATGCTTTTTTCAACTATTTTGAGAGACGACCGACAGTCACACCGAGGAGGCCATAAGGAGGACGTTTAGAAATTTTATTGAGCCTCACAGTTTGGCTTGATAACAAGCTATAAACTACGTACAAGTCACTTCTTCAATACCTGTTCAGAAAAGACAGGTAAAAACAATAACAAAATTTCTCTCCGGTGCTAAAACAGATGTCAAAGAAAAACAGCATCTGGTTTGTATCGTATAAGATCTCTAAATTGTAGTATTACACCTCTCTAATGTTTTTCTCCTAATTATAACTCGGTCAAATAAATAATTGATTTCCATATCCGATCAGCATCAATCAATTCCTGCAATAGGTTGGCTTGCTACACGTCAGTTGGGATGACGATAATCAATTGGCCGGCGTGCACAGCTTCGCTGTAGCCGAAATGAGCTACCAGAAACGAGTTGGATGCTAAGGCAACGGTTTGGCTCTTGGTTGGACGCTCGTCAACTTTCTCGACGCCGTTAATCAGCACGTCGTTCGCTGCACTGTCGCTCTCATCGCTATCACTTTCGTCACTATCCTTTGCTTGTGTTGCATTCTTTTTGTAACGACTTCTGCTAGCCATTTTCCTTGTCATTTTCTCTTACCACCGTCTGTTTTCCTTCTCAGGGATTTTACTTTCTCGTCGACCATTTCGATTTGATGAATTTCGGGTGCTAGGCTTTTCGGTATTAGCTGCAACATTTTTCTTGGCCGGAAGCTAATCGAGGTCGATCGTTGAAAGGGGGCAGCAGATCTGAATAGAATAGGAGTTGCTTTGAATTCAGTTGAATTTGAATTCAAGCTTGAACTGGCCATCTGAAAATCAAAAGTCAAATTCAGCAAACGTACAGGCAAATTTTATAAGAAAAAAGTGCAAACGGGTCACGGTCATCTGGGCACCGTAGAATGAAATAACGACAGTTATCCACGGAGTCAATTGTTGCATCTTCAACGATACGAATATTTACCGGAGAAATGCAAATGTTGTGTCTCAAATCATGGAGTTTGAGCTTTGTCATTGAATCGACGTTCAGCGAAACCACGTTTTATACCCTTTCATACATCACCAGATCCATGACTAAAAAAGCGTCGAAATCATTCGAAAAAAAGAGAATAATCAATGCGGTGGTCACTTGCATTTCAATTGCTCAAGTGAATAATGTGATTAACGGCTCTGTTTAAAATTGCGACAAGGCTTGGATTTCATTCGACCGATACACACGCAAAGGGGGGATTTTCGGAAGTGTGTGACAAGGACATCTCGGGACAGGTTCGTGCAACAGTTGCGCACGAAGTCAACATGCGTGGGACGGGGGGATACGCCTGTGTCACCGCATATTTCATATACGGGAATATTCTAATTGAAACATGGAAACCAGGATCCCACCGCAGGGTAGCTCTTATTCTCGTCAAGGATAAATGCACCAATTGTGTAGCATCAATTTCAACCTTGTGCCAATGAAATAATGTGCCAACCCCTTAGAGGCCACAGTCGCTTGCCAAGGACGATCTCACAATTTCTCGAACGATATCGTCACGAGGTGCAGTTGATTGAGGCTCCTTTTTTCTTTTTGCATGGGGGCTAACCTGCTGTACTCACGAAAAATTATTCATTCATTCGTGGACGTGTCCTACATAAGGCCATACACCTGTCCATGCCTGATTACACTGTTAAATGAATAAGCTCGGGGTTTGAAAAATCCAAATTTAGGTTATGGACGTGGATTTATTATTATGGTTTATATAAGTCAAAGTCACGGCGATATACACGTCGGAATCGATATGTGTATACGGCACCTGCTGATTTTGAGGGTTTGGAATATTACCTTGATTAATTGTTTTGATTCACTTCTGTCTTAGGGCATTTGAAAGCTTTTGAGCTAGTAGGTTGTCTTATTCAGCGTAAAGTTTAATGTCATGCATGTTAGACTTTTATTGAATTTTCGTTAATTAAAAAAGAAAAAGAAAACACGTTATTTGTGATTCGAATTTTATTGTTTTAAACCGACAGAACAGCTCTTTTACAAGCGAAATAAGAGTGCAATTCACATGTCTGCGAAATTAAACACAAACACACATATCTGCTGATCATACTCGTTTCACGCCATTTCCTGAAGATTCTTTGGCTCTTCTCCACCATCTCTGGAACATCGCTGGGTTCCCGGTGGCTTCAGATGCATCTATACATCCGGCTGCTTTACAGCAACCTCCCCTGTTTTTCCAGCATGTTCCCCTCATCCGGCTCCGTCAGATAGAATATCGGATCAACAACCACCGTTTTCCCTTCGCTGCTGATCAATCCACGATCCGCCGATCCGGCTGGCATTTCGGCCGCTTCCTCAGGGATCTCTACGATCTCATCACGCACAGGTTCATCCCGAATGTGTAATCCACCAGGGAAATGGGGGCTGATCATCCCGTTTCTTGACTGCTTGCTCGGGATTGGCGGACTTCACTGGGCGAAAATCAATGAAGAAAGGTTTGGCGTGGCTATGGAGATTGGTCTGGCCTTAAAAGGCTTTCGTTGAAAATGCCTGAGGGCTTTTTTGGTTCCCTGGTAGGGGCTTGATAAAAGGACGGGAGTTGGTTCTATCGTGGTGCATGGATTCCATGGCGGACGGCTTCGAATAGTCGTTGGGTGGGCGATCTCTTTACACAGGCTTCGGGCTGATTGAAGTTAAACCCTGTATCTTATTCTCCTGTCCCTCTGCCTTATTGGGGCAAACGTCCTTGCTGGGTTTTGCTGAACTACGCGGTTTAAAGCTGGCCGGTGTCCGGTTATCGATGACACTTTTGACGGAAGGAATTCCTTTCGGGTGCCGGGGAGTTTTCTGATAGTGGCATACATTTTAAAGTAGTAGCTTTTGTCGTAATGAAATGTATGTAAATCACAAAATCAAGTAAAATTACAGATATTGAAGGAAGTCTTATTACAAAATCAGTCTTGGGGCCAAACTGCCAAGTCCGGATCTATGCCTCTATTTCTGATTTTACAAAAATATTTTCTTGATAAAAATGACAACGAATTAAAACGAAGCTTTGTTTATTTATCAACAATGTTCAATCATGAGTTAACTTATAATATAACACAGAAAATGAATTTTTTCAAAAAATAACAGCTATGTCCCCAGCTATTTCGTTCTCATCGGCTTACGCATGCGTCCCTATACGCAAGTCATATGTGGACTTAACACGGTGTTGGACTGCCAGAAAAGAATTTAATTATAGATTGAATTGAGGGGTTGGGGGAATATACTAGTAAAAAAAAAAAAGATAATCTACTGTTAATATGTAATGTGATACATTTTCACCGATACGGCAACACATAGTTTGAAATCAATTAAATGCTCTATTTAAACTCACGTATCAGAGAAGTAGGAACAGATTTTGGGCAGTCATTTTGTATTGATTCGCAATTTTTAATGATACAGTTTTCAATTCGATTTAAAATGTCAGATGGTTGCCCGATTTTTTAATGCTTGCCAATTACGCCAATCATGTCGTTCTACGCTGTCTATAAGGCCCATCATATAATCACCAACTAATACATTCGTGATAACATAAAGATAGTTCAGTGTTAAGACTTCATCTTTCAAATGCATAGAAAATTTACTGATGATTAAGGCTGTTGTTTTCGTAGATGAAAACGTTTAAGGGCTATTAGCTGGTTTAGGCGTCTTTGGGGCCTTGGTAGGCTTAGGGTCTTTGGGCCTTTGTAGGCTTAGGGGTCTTTGGGGCCTTGGTCTTGTTTAGGTCCTTTAGTCACTTTGGGCTTTTGGTGTTCTGGGCTGCTTTAGTTGGTTTAGGAGTCTGGGGGCACGAGGCTGGACGTAGTTTTGCTCTTCTACTTCCTTGGCCTACGTGAAGGATGGGTCGTCCAGTCCTTGGTCGATGGGATGGATGATGGGGTTTGCCGGTCCCCGGACGACGGGTACCCTTACGACGAAGCTCAGGCTCATCAAGAAGCTCTGGTTTGCGAGTCAATGGCTTACGAGTCACTGGCAACCTGGTGGGCTTCGGAAGAGCAGTCGGTTTGGGCTTGGCTGTTGGCCTAGGAGCAAGAGTTCTCTGGTTTCTTCGTCGTCTTGGCCTCCTGTTTAGTTTAGCAATGATCGTTTAATCGCCAAATAACAAGCATATAATCTACGTGCCAACTATTAACAGTACAGATGGAAATGAAATGCTAAACTTACCGTGGCGGCGGCGACGCAGACTGCGATCAGGACGAGTGATAAAGAAGAGTTTCATTTTTCAGCGGCTTTCGGGTTGAGAGCCAGGTGAAGCTGTGGACCGACCACTACGAACGACGTCACTTATACTCGTAAGCGCATTTGAGCATCGATTCGTCGTTTTGTCCACACAGCCTGAACAAACGCAAATATGGTAACGGAAATTTTAATGTGCGTCTGTTCTGAATGATTATATTTCGAATCTGGTTCTGGAGTCTACCAGTTTCTACGTCGATATATCCACTAGATAGAAATAGTGATATTAGATTTCCTGGTAGCACAGATGGTATATAATATGCACACTGGCACAGCCGCGAACCGGAACACCGATTAAGCGTCACACCTTAATTACGCGGCTATTCTTTGTTCGCCCTTCATCCAGTACCTGATTACGAAACGTATGGCAGGACAACCAACCACGTCTGCATTTTTTCAATGTCGTTTGCTCCGATTTCCTATAGTTATCTGCAATAAAAACATTTTACACTTTAGAATAGACAATAGAATAGGGTTAACTGTGATAAAGGGTTGGCCAGTTTAAAGTGTAGGTGTCGAATTGGTCGGCGTCATCGTGTGAATATAGTTATGCCTGTGCAATGAGTTAGAAGAAGCCTTGACTTAAGCATTCAGGTCTTGTGTTATGACACAGGAATTCATTTTAATGACGTTAAGGTTGTTTTGGTAGCGATTTGACCCATCTCCGCTGCAATTCGTGGTTTATGGCAGAAGCGGATATGCATCCGTTCAGACTTCCTTGCCCACTAGCCAGAAAAGCGTAACCCCAACGTAATATACTTCAAGATCGTATCCGTTAAAAATTTGTTGCTAATGTGGACTGAAAACAACGATTCTGCCAGTTCTGGCGGCGATGATGTTGACTATTTTCTCGGTTTGTATTTGGACTTATGGGATGGATAGCGTCAATCCGCCTCATGGCGCGAATCCAGACAATCGATACCTGAGGTAAGGAAATGAAATAAAAGGTCACAACCTTGCAACTGCGGGGATTCCATCGGCCCAATTGCATAACTCAGGTTTTCATCTGACGAAACAAAGAGAACTATT